>NC_091130.1:21355358-21645358 GCF_040183065.1 Periplaneta americana
CTTACGGTTGGGGGAAACTTCGGAAGAAACCCTAACGAGATAATCAGCAAGAGGGAATCGAACCCACGCCTGAACGTAGCTCCGGATCAAGAGGCAAGCGTCTCTACCGACTGAGCTACGCCGGTGACTGATATTAGGGCCTATAACTTTATGTTCCACTACATACCCTGATTCATCTCTCAAAAGGATCGTTCCTATCGCATTTCACTATGCATACTGTAATATTATCAAACTTGGAACACACATTTCCAATGCACCAGGGAATCTGCAGTTAGAATTTTGTTTAGACGTATTGAGTTTTATGGTACGAATAAAAGGAATTCATAAATTTAATAAAAAGATAGTATAAAATTAGTGGAATTACTGATCTAAGGAAGCCTTTCCTGGCTACTAAACTTAAGATGGGTGTAAGGAATGTGAAAGAACACAGTCTATTATTCTTTAACCCGCCCATAACGTAATTTCAAAACTTTACTACGTTCTTTCAACTCTCCTTCTCTTACGTGTCCTATATGCAAGCATGTAATCTGTTTGTTTTATTGACGTGGCTTTTGAATCATATCCATATTTATGGCGTTGAGTCACAGCATATGACATCATTCATCAACAATCAAGCATATGCAGTATCCATCTCAATAAGTTTATTAGGAAGTGTATTAACTTCATTGAACAACTATTTGAGCTACAGAGAATTAGACAGGAATGTTGTAGAAAATAAAACCTAAAACATTTTGAAATTAAAATATCTGCTGATTTAAATGTGGAATACCAAAAAAAAAAGTCACAGTTCTAGGCCTAATTATTGGCTTAACGCGGAATATGGCCTATTACATTTACGTCATTGATTTATTTATAAAAAACAATCGTGGTATAACAGATACATAGACAAAGTCAAAAGAAAAACAGACAAACAAAACTAAAATACTAGGCCTATATCAACACTAGTTTCCATAAATTCATTTATATAATAAAAAAAGGATTTTAATTAGTCAGCCACGAATAACACACCTAAATCTATTAAAATTAACAATACTTACTTATGGCTTTTAAGGAACCCGGAGGTTCATTGCCGCCCTCACATAAGCCCGCCATCGTTCCCTATCCTGAGCAAGATTAATCCAGTCCCTACCATCATATCCCCACCTCCCTTAAATCCATTTTAATATTATCCTCCCATCTACGTTTCGGCCTCCACAAAGGTCTTATTCCCTTCGGTCTCCCAACTAACACACTATATCCATTTCTGGATTCGCCCATACGTGCTACATGCCCTGCCCATCTCAAACGTCTGGATTTAATGTTCCTAATTATGTCAGGTGAAGAATACAATGCGTGCAGCTCTGCGTTGTGTAACTTTCTCCATTCTCCTGTAACTTTATCCCTCTTAGCCCCAAATATTTTCCTAAGAACCTTATTCTCAAACACCCTTAATCTCTGTTCCTCCCTCAAAGTGAGAGTCCAAGTTTCACATCCATACAGAACAACCGGTTATATAACTGTTTTATAAATTCCAACTTTCAGATTTTTTGACAGCAGACTGGATGACAAAAGCTTCTCAACCGAATAATAGCAGGCATTTCCCATATTTATTCTCCGTTTAATTTCCTCCCGAGTGTGTTAAAATTAACAATATGGGCACATATTCTACTTCAAAATTTGGCTATCTCAAGGATGTCCCCAGTAAACAGAATATCATAGAATTGTATAAGCCATTTCTATTGTGAAATGCATACATAGTAAAAAAAAAGTCTAATTTACGAAATCTGTTATGGAGGATTGTCTGTAAATATCATTTTGCAAATGAGTGCTTAAGAATTCTATGTTCAGCAACCTTGGGAACAAGGCATACTCTTATGTAAGTTTATTAAATATTAATTGTTTTGATAAAGATGAAAAAAATAGCAAATTTAAAATAATAATGATAATCTGTATGACAATAATAAAAGTTACCTTAACATTTGTGATATTCCGGATATTGCCAGATCTTCTTTTCGTTAATTTTTTTTTTTCTTTAGGCTTACTGGTTATTTATATATTACAGATTTGTGCTAACATTCACGGAATGCACTTACTTTATGCTTACAGTCCACATTCAGATGATGATGATGATGATAATAATAATAATAATAATAATAATAATAATAATAATAATAATAATAATAATAATAATAAATTGCAACACTTTTTTATATTGTCAGGAAACCGTACACTCAAGAGTTTTTTCTCTGTGTAATGCTATTTTGGTGTTTTTTTGTTCAGCGATGTTATATTGAAATTGATCGTTTTCCTATTTTCACTCAATAACAGCAAGTTACAAGAAGCTTAATCATTTCATTATTTTTAGTAGCCTACTTTTATGGAATGAATACTGTAGTTGAAAGAGAGCAACCATGTTTTCTGCTACTAGGAATCGATTTCACGATTCTTAAGTTCGCACAAATTTATCCATAACAATTCCACCAAATCCACTACTTTTTTCATATTACACCTTAAATTTTTCTATTCAGACTGACCTCTCGAAATAAGAGATCCTTTCACTTTTACTTTCTTTTTTACAATGTGGCAACTATAATCAGAAGGATAGATGATGATATGCTATTTTGGCCTACACTTTCGTCGGAATAAAACACAGTTCTCGCTACTGAAGAAGAAAAAGACGAGCGAGATACCACGAAAATGTGGGGAGAAACTAAATATAATTCTAGCGGAATGTTATATATATTCATGGCATCACGCTAGCGTTTCAACGGTACCAAATGTTTTTATTTATGTTTCTGAAGAACTGCGAAATAAACGTTGCTTGTATCGGAAGCGAAATGTAAATTTTAGCAATTTATAAAGCACAATTACAGTCTATTTTAAGAATATTTCTTGTATTAAATAAATATTAATATATATTGATATAGTTTGAAAATAAAATTTTATTTTATTTATTTAATATAATAACGTACGGTACCATTATTTTTTTATCATTTCCTTGTTTGTCCATAAAAGAGTTAAAACCATAACTTTTCAAAAAGAGAGAGAGAGAGAGAGAGAGTTAAAACAGAAAACAATAATTAAAATAGATAAATATACAATAAATTAGCACCAATGTAAACCCACATGTATTTCATCTAATTTATAGGGACAGAGGTTTGTTAAAATTCTTTTGATGTATCTTTTAAAATGTCTTAAATAATTCATATTTTTTTAATTTCATGGGGCAAACCAATATATATTTTTAAGCCATAGACCATATACGTTTTTTTTTTAAACTTGTCAATCGATGTGCTGGAATATTAAAATTTTCCTTAAAACGAGTGTTGTAGTAATGAAAATCTTTATTTCGATAAAAATGGTTCTTATTAAAATGTATTAATTCCATAAGCTTAAAAGTATATAAAGCACCAGCTGTTAAAATATTAAAACTCTTTAAAATATTCTCTACATGATGTACGATTATCAACACCTGCCATGCATCCCACAATACTCTTTTGACCAATAAAAACATCACTCATCTTCTGACTTGACCTCCACAAGGAAATGCCATATGATAGGCCTAATCTCGATTCTACTTCGACGTAATAGAAGGACTGTGTGGTTCTGTAACACAAACAAGATCTCAAATTTCTAATTTGGTAACAGACAACATTCATTTTCTGAATTAGGTTTGAGCAGTGTAATTTCCAATTCAAATGTTCATCAGATATTAAGCCAAGAAATTTAGTTGAATGTGACTGGCACACTTGGTGGTCGTTAATACTAATGTTTAAAATATTTTTACTTTTGTTTTGAACACTTTGAAATTGAATAAGACAGGTTTTTATTAATATTCAAATAAAGCATATTGTCTGTAAACCATAATTTAAGATCTTTCAACAACTTGTGTTCTAAAGCTATTTCGTTTTCCGTAGCAAATACTGAAGATGATTAATAAAAAATGATGCTAAAGAAGGCGAAATGAGTCCGAGGTCCAACGCCGAAAATTACCCAGAAATTCTCCTTCAAGTGGTTGAGGGAAAACCTCGGAAAAACCCAACTAACAGTATGTATCCAATGATTGGATAGCGCAAGTAATACATACTTTATTGTCAAATATAAAGTATAATATCCATTCAGACTTAAGTAATTGAGGTATTTTCTTAATTTTTTATTACAATTAAGTTGGGGATTTGACCGCCTTGAAACGGAGATGGGGAAGAGTTTTAAATGTTGTGTGAAAAAAATTACGGCATCTCATGCATTTAAACTGCGACCCGTAAGCTATGATTGTTGAAACACGATTCGCAATTTATAGCCTATTTCCTTCAACATTGAAAAGGAGGACAGTATTCTGGTAGCGTCATCGGAAATGTGAATGGTGACACTTTTATTATTTTTTTCATAACTTTTATTGAAGTTGGTGCACAGAGATATAGCCTATAGGATCTTAAGATGATTAATTTTACTTACAGAATTCGTTTTTGTACCAGAAGGCAAAGCTACACATAATTCTAACTCTGATTTAACCTGTTGGAATGAAATATTGAAAAAAAAAAAAAAAAAGTTAATAGATTGAGGAAATATAACTTACTGACCCATGTCTATATATGCAATCATATTTTTTATGGTAATAAAATTTTATGTCCAACAGGACACAAAGACCTGTGACATATTAACCCGCCTTAAATTTGTTTCGAATAAAATTAAAATCTATATCAATTGTATACATGTAGGATCAAGTTTAACTATGGAAATATGCAGGCCTAATATCTATTTCAAAAGCACACAATTTCATGCCATTCTCATTAGATTATATCAGCCGTTCAGAGCAGAAGTGGTATAAGTCGAAAATGGGTAATTAGAGTTAAAATAAACATTCTGTAAAATACAGCGCAAAGTAGCAATTAATATTCAATTTATTTAAACTATTAGTAGTCGGTGGATAGCACGAAGGACATATTAACTGCTACTTTGCGCTGTATTTTACAGAATTTTTATTTTAAAATCGTTACCCAATTTTGACTTACACCACTTTTGCTCTGAGCGGCTCATATAGGCCTAAATATAATCTGTCTTTGAAGAGATTGGTGTGAGCAATATTTCAGATCTTACGAAAGATTTTTAAATTGCTATCGAATGGTAGGCCTAGTGTAAGTCCGAAAGAAAAGTCTATAAGTTTAATGTGCAATGTAGGAAATAGAAAGTATTGTAAACCTTTGTTAAATAATTAATATTACATTATACAACGAGCCTATAATGATAGTAATTAAGACGCGAGTATGTTTGTTTATGAAACGAGCGCAAGCGAGTTTCATAATTTTCATACGAGCGTCTTAATAACCATTATAGGCAAGTTTCATACGACGTTTTATGCTCGACCATATTTCTAACTTTAAATTATTCAGAAGTATTCATTTTATTTGTATCTGACTGTAGATAGGAAGTGATCTTGTGCATAGCTCGTAAATTGTGAGATGTGCACAGACGCGAAAGTATTGATTTTTTCCGAGAAACAATAATGTCATTGACCTTGAAATAATCTAGAGAATAACATGAACTAATTTTGATATAACCTGGAAATTGATTTAGAATTAAAAAAACGAGATGACAAATTGAATTTATTTGAATATTATTTACAATTAACGCTAATTATTATAGTAACAGAACATAACCTTCTGCGACAGTATTAGATTTCCAGCCTCCGTGACGTTTCCCTCGTTGTCTTTCGATTGCATATCCGAGAATAATCGAAAACCTGAACTTTAATGAATAGGTGTACTTTAATGACATGCATTAAAGGACTGCTACCAGGTGTATAATTACTACATTTCGGCATGGTCGAGCATAAACATATTAAGAGTAGTATTATATATTATGATTGAATGTCTGATTTATATTGAGGAAACTATTGACTGTTTTATTAAACTAATTCTGTGGCTGGAAGGAAAAATGTCTCAAGTCAATTTTTTGTGAAAATGACATTTTTATATATTCTGAACGCGGAAACAATTCTCTACAATCTGGTAAAACCGTTAATGTCAAATAAAACTCCTGACTGGATTTATAGAGCGTTACCAAATGTCCTAAGTACTTTTTGAATGGAGCACACACAGAATAAAGGACTTAAGAATATTTAATACTTTATTCCTTACAAACATCACATGTTCACTTTCCATGCGTCCCTATTGAAAAGGTCTAACTTGTATTTTAGCCATTTTATCACATATTGATGCCCTTTCCTTTTAAAACTTTAAGCACCAGGGTAAACAGTCCTATATTGTTTAAGACCCATTTTGCATTCCTAATAATTTACATTTCTCATTTATTTTGACATGGAAAAGGTCTTATGTTCAAATAGTCCCTTCTACTCAGTTTGATTCTAGTCTTAAAAGGGCTTAAGTGCGGCTATTTTTGGAAATAATCAAGAAAATGGTTAAGTGAGCAACATTACCTATTTTAGAAGAAATATAAACAAATAATATCCAGGAAAAAACCTCTTTATTTAAAAACTCTATTATTTGTCACCAATTTCAATCTGTCTATTGCACTCCTGAAAAGTATAAAATTTTTACTTAAGACCTTTTTCTTCCCTGCCACAGGATTAATTATCCTCATGAGTATAACACTTATAACAATAATTTTAGGTTCATTTCTGTAGAAACCACTAAATAAAAGCAGATTTCATTAAATAGGAATTAACTTATACGATGAGTCATAAATATGTTTGGACAACGCGTGAATGTACTCCTGGATCAAAAATAACAATTCCTTACATGAAAATTTGACGGAAAATATTTATTTATTGGAGTAATAGTGACTAATATTTTCATAAGTATCTGATCATATTATTGTGTTGTTTTTGTTTTGATTTTGTACTGGTGTTTGTTTACAAACAACACAGTGACAAGACATTGTGTCTGTTTTGATTGGACGTGGTGGTCCAGTACCTTGGACACCCAGATCACCCGACCTCACCCCATTAGATTTTTACCTTTGGGGATCACTTGAAGTATGTCGTCTATACAACGCCAGTGAATGATGCAGAGGAGTTATTGCAACGTGTTGAAAATGCATGCCAATTGATCCGTGATGACAACATTGTGTTTGAGCGAACTCGTCAGTCGTGTGTACGTCGTGTTCAGGCATGTGTAAACAATTGAGGGGGACACATTGAGCACCTTTTGTAAACGTTAAATGACAAGTTTCTAAACACGTACTTGTGACAACAAAAAAAGAACAAAAACAAAGTATGACCATTTCTCCAATATATAACATTTTCTGTCAAAAAAGGAATTGTTCTCATTTTTGGTACAGGACCACGTTCACACGTTTTTCAAACATACTTATGACTCAGCCTGTATAATGCATTGCTAAACACATTAGAAATTTAAGGACCAGCAATTTTAAAGCATCGGTCAAACTCTTGGTAATTAATTTTTGTTCAGCTATGTTATGATAATGAATGATTTGAAATATGTAATTATGAATCAATACTTTTTGTAACCTAACTATAGTGGGATTCATGTAAGATTAATTAATAAAAATCTAATATGACAGTCTTTTCAATGTAGCAAACTATTACCATATATTACCAAAGCATGTGAAATGATGCTATGTACTGAAACAATAATAGTAAGAATATAATAATAATAATAATAATAATAATAATAATAATAATAATAATAATAATTTATTATTATTGTTATTTCTTGTTTATTTAACTTATTTACCATATCTTAGCTTTACATTGAGAGGTATTAATTACGAACTACGTTAAAGATTTATTCAACTCGCTATTGACTTTCTTTTCATAAATGTTGACAGCTTTTTCAAAATCAAACAATGTTGTCAACATAATAGTTACAAAATAATTGTCAGTTGTATTAATTATCAGTACCGAAATTCGAAACAAGGTTGGCAAAAGAAAATTCAATCTGACAATTAGAAAATCGCTATAACTACACCGTTTCTAGATGTATTTTAGAAAGTATCATTTGTATTTCATATTAATCAATTGTATTTGAGAAAGAGTCATTTGTATTTCAGATTAAATTGTATTTCAGAAAGCATCATTTATATTTCAGATTCATCAATTGTATTTCAGGACACGTCAATTGTATTTCAGATAATTGAATCACATATTTTTGTTGTCATGGAAACTATGTAATTGTTTATCATGAGTTTGCAATAACGAGTTTATTAGGCTTCATTTTGTCTTTGACTTTCCTGTATTTTACAATTTATTTTGTCTAAATAAATAAATAAATAAATAAATAAATAAATAAAAATAGATAAATAAATGAATGAATTAATAAATTAAAAATTAATTAATAAGTAGGCCTATATACCATTGAAAAACAGAGAATTACATACTACTATTGTTATATGTGTACTGTAATTTTTAAGGTAAGGTACTTACAGTAGTTCAAAAGAATTATTCATAAACCTATGAATGTTAGAATTATGAATATAGCAAATCGTTGGCTCATGCTATTCTGAAATACAATTAACGTTTTCTGAAACACAATTGATAACTTCTGAAATACAAATGACTCTTTCTGAAATACAAATGACGAACCTGAAATACAATTGACGGGTTCTGAAATATAATTACGAATCTGAAATGCAAATTATGCCTTTTGAAACACAATTGAAGAATCTGAAATACAATTATTGACGGGTTTTGAAATACAATTGCGAATCTGAAATACAAATTATGCTTTATGAAATACAATTGACGAACCTGAAATGCAAATGATGCTTTCTGAAATACAATTAATTAATCTGAAATATAAATGATGCTTTCTGAAATTAAATTGATCAGTTCTGAAATGCATGTGGAAAAGATGTAGAATATAGGCTCTGAAGTAAAAATAATCGAACTTATTCTTCTAACACCGACTGTACTATGTTTCGGCAATAATGTGAGTTTCAGTGTAATGTGATGTGATGTAATGTAATATAGTACAGTATAATATAGTAGACCTATAATATATCGATGACTAAGAAGTGATACCTAAAAAATGGTCATTTACTTTTGCTACATTATTATTATTATTATTATTATTATTATTATTATTATTATTATTATTATTATTATTATTATTATTACACTACTTACATTATATATGCTTTAGTAAGGTCTAAATTAGAATATGTATCTGTTGCGTGGAACTCTATTACTTCAACTGATTCAGCTAAACTAGAAAATATCCAAAGAAAATTCATTTCAGATTTGTACCTAACTCCTCCTCTTTAAATTATGAACTATCTAGTAAATATTTTAACTGTACCAGTCTGTATTCGAGACGTCAGGATATTGATTACACTTTCTTTAATAATGCTATTAATGGTGTCATTGATTGTGATTCTTTTATACATAACGCCTACCTTAGAATTCCCGTGAAAGGTTTTCGTGGTGATAGAATTTTCTTCACTAAATTATTTAAATCCCTTTCTCCAATAGCCAGGTGTATTAAAAGTGCTAATTTGCAAGTTATGATTTGATTTTACTTATGGATGATATATCCTTACTTGTTATTTAATATCTTTTATTATTTGTTAGATATTGCCATTTATTTTGCTGTATTTGGTGAATGATTAATGTTGACTATTATATTGATTGTATTTCATCTCACTGCCATTTCTGTCATTCATTCTCATCATCATTTGTTCTGTTTTGTTTTGTTTTTTTATTTTGTGCTAAACTGTAATTGGCTTTGTGCTGTTGTTTTGCACATTAATATTCGAAATAAATAAATAAAAACATAAATTATTATTATTATTATTATTATTATTATTATTATTATTATTATTATTTAGAATAACTACGTCATCATTATGTTCAGAAAATTGGACAATTGATTAATATTTTTTTCTAGAATAGAAGATCTTGCAATCAGAAACATATATATGTATATATAAAGTTTATCTATTTTGAGAGAAATTAATTTGTAAAACAGTTTTCTGGTTCACCTTAAAAATCACAGATACAATGTATCACTTCTTAGCCATCGATATAATGCAATTCTATATAATTTGCACTATTTATAACCTAGTAGGCTACGTCATAATATTTCGATATTATAGAGCACCATTTTATGTTATGTATTACAGTAAAATGGAAGTAATTGCAAAGGCAGGACAAAGAGACAATAAGAGAAGTTTGGAGCATTTCAGATTTCTGAATAAAAACGCGAGGGAAATACGACAATCGCGCGTGAAGAGAGCGCCAGAAATAGACAATCGACTTTTCAGACTGTGAGCACACATAGCTTTGCGTCAAACGAACGTCGGAAATCCGGTCTTCCATAACAAATGTAAAGGACTCCGTTTGAAGGTCTCGGGCGGGGGAGAAAGAATTGTAATTAAATTTAAGACAAATTTCTTCAACAAAATATCCTCTTCGTAATCTCTAGTAGACCTCTAAGAAGCGGATGTATTCCTAATTGTTTTGAAATGGCTCTCAAGGCAACTAAATGATGCTTTGTGTTTATTTAAATAGCGAATGCGATAACAACAAAACTGTAAATCATAGCGGAGGCTTATTTTAAGATTCATGTCTACATTATGGTGAAGATGGATAGGCCTAAGTTTCGTTTTATGGTTGAACGAACTTACAAATCAGTGATAATAATAATAATAATAATAATAATAATAATAATAATAATAATAATAATAATAATAATAATATAACTTTCGTCGTCTAGTTTAATATTATTCTGTGTTGTTCTGATTTCTGCAACTCATATCAATATTTTCTTGATCATACTGTATATAATAATATTAATAATAATAATAATAATAATAATAATAATAATAATAATAATAATAATAATAATAATAGCTTTCATCGTCTAGTTTAATATTATTCTGTGTTGTTCTGATTTATACTGTACCCTATATAATAATAATAGTAGTAGTAATTTATTTATTTATTTTATTTATTTAGAATATTAATGTGCGAAACAACAGCACTATGCCAATTACAGTTTCGCACAAGGTACAAAACAAGACAAAACAACAAATGATGATGAGAATTATTGATAGAAATGGCAGTGAGATGAAATACAATCAATATAATAGTCTACATTAATCAATTGACCAAATGCAACAAAATAAATAGCACAAATAATAATTATTAAAATTAGTTCAGTGAGATAATTAAAATAATGGCAATTAAATAAAAGGAATTACAAATGTATTAATGAAATCAAATAAATGAAGACTGGAATAATATAAGTAATATTGTAAAGATATGAATTGACAAGAATAGTATAATACAATAATACATATCTTGACAATGGCATAAATGAATAAAACTGACATAAAAACTCAAAAGATATACTACAGATTAAATGGATCCAAGTTCAATCCATGCAAATTAGCATATTTAATACATCTGCAGACCGGAGACAGAGATTTAGAATTCCTAATATAAAACATTTTATGAAATCTTAAACCCTTAGCAGGAATATGAAGACTGATATTGCTTATGAAAGATTCACAATCAATATCACCCTTAATGACTTTACAAAAAATAAATAATCAAGATCCTGACGTCTGGTAAACAAACTACCGCAATTAAAATATTTGCAATTAGTCTCATAGTTATAATCGGAATTTGGTAAAAATCTATAAGAACACAAGGAAATAAATTTTCTTTGAATATTCTCCAATTTAGCCGAGTCAGTGGAAGTAATGGAGTTCCACACAACAGATGCATATTAAAGCTTGGATCTAACCAATGTATAGTATAAAATTAATAAACACATAGGAGTAGAAAAAGAATAAGTTATACATCTAATTAGACCAAGCATTCTCAATGAATGGGTATAAATATATTGCACATGATCATGAAAATATAATTTTGAATCAAGTAAGACACAAAGATCTCTAATACAATCTTTCTTAGTAATTACGACATTACTAAGAGAATAATAATAATAATAATAATAATAATAATAATAATAATAATAATTAATAATAATTAATAATAATAAAAATAATAATAGCTTTCGTCGTCTAGTTTAATATTATTCTGTGTTGTTCTGATTTCTGCAACTCGTATCAATATTTTCTTAATCATACTGTATATAATAATAATAATAATAATAATAATAATAATAATAATAATAATAATAATAATAATAATAATAATAATAATCTATTTCTAGAACAAAGATACATATTTTTAAATAAAAAGTCACTCTAAAACCTCCAAAAAGAGTACATACTCGTGCTCTGGGGGCATTCGGCGACATTTTAAGACAAGTATTTAATTAATTAACAGAATAACAATTAAAAAGAGACAAAGAAAAAACAGATATTGCAGTAATTGAAACTTTATACTGCCTCCCTAAACAATCATTTTAATAATTTTTTTAAAATAAGGAGCATTAGCAAATTGAATGTTCCATAATTTAGCTGTTACCTTGTTATAAAGCCTCGGACCGAAGTTGCTACTGTGATATATGCTACAGTTGTAGTACATTTAGGAACTGTCAAGTTTATGTTGTCTGATCTTTTAGGTTTATATTTATGTGAATACAAATTAAATTTATTTCGGTTTTTATGTAAGAAATTCAGTAAGACATTGTTATAAATTTGATGGATATTTAATAATAATAATAATAATAATAATAATAATATAATAATAATAATAATAATAATAATAATAATAATAATAATAATAATAATAAAAATAAAATAATAACAACAACAATGATTTAAATGTCATGTTGAAAATTCAGATAAGTTCAAATTGTAATATAAATTAGTTTTGTACAATTTTCAGGCTATCACTTATCTAAGTGTGAAAGCAGAAATAAATTCTGTTACATCAATTAAAATATTATATTATGTGTCGCGAATATTTTCGACTTTTCATATAAGTCATCTTCAGGTGATATAGTTAGCCGAAAAATACAATAGGTGAAAGTAGTTCAGTAATAAAACTTATACGTAACTTAAACCATGGATGCTCATTTATAGAAAATAGTGGTTATGAGTCGTACATCATACATAGCATTGGATTAAAACAATCAGATAAAATGAACAATCAAATGAGTAAGGCTACAATTAGAATAATTAGCTATTTGTTGTATCAAATATAGCAATTTGTATGCCAGTGTTTAAAAATTAAAATTGTTTAAAAGACTGAAGGCATATTATGTCCATTTATGATACAATGTTCAACATGGTGAATTCTATGAGGAGTAGATATTGTATTTTCCCAGTTCTCACAAAGTCTATTCAAGTATTATTCATTTAAGATGACGGAATGTAAATGTCCATTATAACTAACGAAACAACACAGCTTGATAGAAATCAAATGTCTAGATATTAATAAGAAATTAATACGTTTTCCGACTTGTATGTATATATTACAATATACAGTCACCGTTATCTATTAATAAAGAGATGGGTTATGTTTACTAGGGCACGATAAACAGACATATATTATTATTCATTTAAATGTTATGTAGCAAAGAAACTTTTAAGTAGTTTGTTGTATAATTAACATGTTTGCCGACCACCTGTTTCTTGGAATGGACTATAATATGTACGCGCTACCACGTTTCCGGTCCATGTTAAAACGGGATAACCGCCGTAAAGAAAGAAAAAAAACTCACACACACTAAGGGAAAGGTTAAATACCTCTGTATGACACTTGCACAAAAATAAAATACGTTGCATTCATTTGGTTTAGTATTTTATGCTATTTTGTAGAATGTACAGCTGTTATATCAAATTACAGAAGTATTGAATCATTTGAGACACTGATGGCTCGTGGATAAAGTGACGTATGTGATGTTTGTATAATTTAAATACAATTTAAAATTGTTAAAATGTCCCTTCTGCAATATTATTATTATTATTATTATTATTATTATTATTATTATTATTATTATTATTATTATTATTATTATTATTATTACTATTATTATTATTATTATTATTATTATTACTTACAAATGGCTTTTAAGGAACCCGAAGGTTCATTGCCGCCCTCACATAAGCCCACCATCGGTCCCTATCCTGAGCAAGATTAATCCAGTCTCTATCATCATATCCCACCTCTCTCAAATCCACTTTAATAATATCCTCCCATCTACGTCTCGGCCTCCCAAAAGGTCTTTTTCCCTCCGGCCTACCAACTAACACTCTATATGCATTTCTTGATTCGTTCATACGTGCTACATTCCCTGCCCATCTCAAACGTCAGGATTTAGTGTTTCTAATTATGTCAGGTGAAGAATACAATGCGTGCAATTCTGCGTTGTGTCAATTTCTCCATTCTCTTGTAATTTTATTATTATTATTATTATTATTATTATTATTATTATTATTATTATTATTATTATTATTACTTACTTACTTACTTATGGCTTTTAAGGAACCCGGAGGTTCGTTGCCGCCCTCACATAAGCCCGCCATCGGTCCCTATCCTGAGCAAGATTAATTCAGTCTCTTCAATCATATCCCACTTCTCTCAAATCCACTTTAATAATATCCTCCCATCTACGTCTCGGCCTCCTCAAAGGTCTTTTTCCCTCCGTCCTACCAACTAACACTCTATATGCATTTCTTGATTTGTTCATACGTGCTACGTGCCCTGCCAATCTCAAACGTCAGGAATTAATGTTCCTAATTATTTCAGGTGAAGAATACAATGTGTGCATTTCTGCGTTGTGTAACTTTCTCCATTCTCCTGTAATTTCATCCCTCTTAGCCTCAAATATTTTCCTAAGCACCTTATTCTCAAACACCCTTCACCTCTGTTCCTCTCTCGAAGTGAGAGTCCAAGTTTCACAACCATAAAGAACAACCAGTAATATAACTGTTTTATAAATTCTAACTTTCAGCTTTTTTGATAGCAGACTAGATGACAAAAGCTTCTCAACCGAATAATAACAGGCATTTTCCATATTTATTCTGCGTTTAATTTCCTCTCGAGTGTCATTTATATTTGTTATTGTTGTTCCAAGGTATCTGAATTTTTCCACATCTTCAAAGAATAAATTTGCAATTTTTATATTTCCATTTCGTACAATATTCTGATGTTACATTTGTTTGGTTCAAATTTCTGCACATTTAAAGGACAAAACTAAAATTCTTTTAATCATTTACTTATCATAATACACTGCTCTCTTAAATTGACTGAGCATATTGGGAATTAAATCAATGGCTTTCCCAAAACACGCTATGAAATGTTTCATATAAAACAATTTTTATCTCAATAAGGAAGCAAAAGCCTGCAGAATTGTATTAAACGTTTTTCTTTGAAATATCTCAAGGAATAACCCTTTGAAATTAATGACATTACTGATAGTTCAGTATGTAGGCTGTATCTTAGGAATCTCACCTTTCATGTGGAAACGTTAGATACAATTTTGTCTCTTGTACCTCAATATAGACGTTTTACGTCAAAATTAAAATTTCAGTGCTAATTTGTTTTCAAATTACCATAGATTTTATAAACGTGAAAAAATTTGGAAAATATGATTTTATGTTAAGATTCCTTTTGCCTAAGATTGAAGTAGACTTACAATTAAAATAAATATAAAAAATGAGTATTTGTGTATGAACAACAAAAACCTTGCAATCTTTATCACAAAAGCAGGAAATATAAATAAATTAACATGTCATGATAGCAGAGGTCAAGGGAAAGAAATCCCTTAGGTAGTGTACTAGAAATCCGTACCTACCTTATTTATAATCACAAAGGAAATACTTTAATTGGCTATAAAATATATACATTAGCTCAAAGACATGTTTATAATAACCCCGCTATGTTGTGCGGACTCAGTTTAACGGCCTTCGGATCGCTTTGGCCAATAACAAATGACATAAAACGGCACCTTGGAGCCCGTGTGACTGCTCATATTACTGCAGAACACAAAGGTAGCAATCCCGTGTGCTTGTGGCGTTCTTCCGTTGCCTAGCAACGCCGCTATATCGACTCCGACGTCTGAAATTACGGGTTTCATTTTCAAAGGAATCTGAACGTTTGGATGAAGACAAAAGAAAGTAACAGTTGCAGATATGGATGATCGGAGAAAAAAGGTATTCATTTCTTGTCATGCAATTTGTTTTACTTATTGGTCTGTTATCGTTTCCGGTAGCTTGCTTCATTGGTTAATAAGTTCTTGTAAAAAAATGCCTCCTCCATCGAGTTATTTTATAAAAGCTATACAGGGTGATTCACGGGGATTTACCGCCACTTACGGAGAAAATTCCCGATTACATTTTGATAAAAAAAAGTCATATAAACATGTGAACAATTTTAATATTTTTAGAGTTACATTAATTTGAAATTGTTAAAAATATCTTTTGTGCGAGATCGTGAATATTTGCTTGGTTTCCGTACAAAACCAATCCTCGGAAAGTCTAAAATTCCACATTCAGTATTCCCAACCTAACACACGTAACAATTTCCCTCTTCTTACCACTTAAGTGACATATTGATTTTACTGCTTTAGGCTTTTAACATATTATTTTTAGTGACGTTCAATATAGTAATAATTATAAATTGGAAACTTACCACTGCAATTTCATCTAAATTGCACTGTTAATTATTGCTGGAGTATAATAAACACAGAAAACATTTTAAAGCAACAATGTTGAAGATAGATATTTTTGTTTTGCAAATTTGCCGTCATTGAACAGAAACCAAGATGGAGATTTCATTGCAACTAATTAGAAATTCCTATTTCAGGTATGTAATGAACAATCTTCGCACAAAATAATGTACGATACACGAGCGGTATGTTTTCTTTCAATTCTCGGAAATTAAAAAAGCTCAACTACGTTTCGCTTTTTCAAACTTTTCCTTGAACATGAAAACTTCAACATACCGCTCTTGTAACTCATATTACTATTACGTGTACCAAAAGTTTACTTGTAAACTATAGAATTTCGCTGTCAATTCACAACTGTTTTTGGTGCTGCATTCATAATATGTTTACCAATACCGCTCAGTGCATCACAGATCAATTTATCATTTTATGCATGTGACTTTGTAATCGAGGAATCAGACGGCACGCCTTTTCAAATTAGGGATTAGATAACATTTCTATTGGGTTAGAATCGGTCAGAATAAAGAAAGCAATAGAGGAAGATTGACATGCTGAATTGAAGGATGAAAAGACGATAATGTCAACTGTCAAGCTGTTTTCTGTGACGTGTATACATATAAAAAACAGAAAGTTAAATATAATGTCTTTATCACCTTATTTTGAATGACTTGTGTCATGAAAGGCTTTTATGATCCCAAGTGGCAAATACAAGGGAAATGGGTTAATAAAAGATGCATTTAAAACCAGCGGGACTTGTTGTTTTTTAACAGCGTCTGTAGTATGCTTCCTTCTACCGTTTATGATCATAATTTTAAAACGAAATACATACATCCGGTGAAACAATCACCCATAGTCTACGTTTCTACAAATCCCACTTGTACTTCAATCAGACAGACGACAGAATTATCAATGAAACAGGAAACGCTTTCGATTCAAGGCAGGAGTTAAGAGATTCATGGTAGATTATTATCATTATACTTTGGGACAGGTGCCTTTAAAGTACTCCGCTTTATACTGACATTTCTACTTTCTTAATACGCGAGTGTTAACAGAATCTAGTGGGCCCAGGTTCGAATACTGGTTGGGGCAAGTTACCTGGTTGAGGTCTTTTTCGCGATTTATCCTTTATCTATGTAGAGCAAATGCTGGGTAACTTTCGGCGCTAGACCCTGGACTCATTTCGCTACCATAATCACCATTTCTCTGAAATCCTAGATAACCATAGCAGTCAATAAAGCGTCGTAAAATAACCAATTAAAAAAATAAATCAGGCTGATTTTAAAAAAGTCATTGCAACAATTTAACAGAATGTAGTCATTTACGATATGTGCTAAAAATATTTTGAAAGTAGAAATGTTTTCAAAATGAGGCAATTTTTCGAGTGTAGCAAACGTACAAACAAAATAACATTATTTTTAATATGTGTCGTAGACTATTTTTTAGACAGCCATTCAGTATCTAGATCAGATAAGATTCCAAGTCTGATCCCATATACGGGGTGTGTCAATTGACACAGAATAGCTAACAATGAATTTTACAATTAACAATGAAAATTTAGGCCTACAACATGTTTTTTATATAAACAGAAAATAACTTTTTCTGTATATTATTGTTACCATATAAATGATTCCGAAATATCATGAATGAGTATTTAATATAGTTTTAATTATGCATCTTGGGGCTTTTTTATTAAGCTTATATAGGGTAAACTAGGGTCTGTTGGACAGTCGGGCATGTTGGACACTCTGTACTTTAACGTGTTATCTCGCCACTTGTGGGCACCACATTCTGCTAGAAGTCAATGACGGAAGTAGCCACGAGTGGGGCTACTTCCTTCATTGACTTCTAGCAGAATTTGGTGCCCACAAGTGGCGAGGTAACACGTTAAAGTACAGAGTGTCCAACATGCCCGACTGTCCAACAGACCCTAGTTTACCCTATTATTTATTTATTTAGTAACTTATAATTATAGAGCCCGGATGTTAGGCAAAATGTCTTTTTTTAAACTGGAAGCAAATAACTTTCAGAACGTCTGGTATTCTTCATTGAAAATAATCTGAAAAATGTTTATTTGAACGTCTAATGAACTTAGTTTGCAGCATTTACTGCACAAGCCACTAATATTAATATAATTTGCGACATGAAAAAGTAGTTGAATTGTTGCGAAATGCGTAAAATGTACATATATTGAGAAAATATGTGTTATCTTTCCGAGGTACAAAAGAAAAAAAAAATTGTAACGCTTTGAAATGGAAAGTTTACTCTGACGTCACTTGTGGTAATCTGAAACAGAAGTATAAGTGGTTTTCCACGAGGTCTTTATCGCTCCAGTCTCTATTTAACGTGCCTCGAAGTTTCCTTGTTTATGTGTAAGGATTTCCATACAATATCGGAGTGAGACAAGTGGCCAACAGGCTTGGAGCTCACATAGACTCTTGCTCTCAGCCTCAATTTCCCTTGCAAGGCCATGTTTTCGTGTAACTTACCTTCTACTGTAATTGTTTCTCTTCGCATTTACCCTTTCATTTCTTTATTAATTCCACAAAATCCGTGGTGCTACAGCCCGTGAAGGGCCTAGACCGACCAGCCGGTTGCTGGCCTCACGCCTCACGAAGCAGAGGTGGACGATCATCCAACCAGGATGGGAGTATCGTGTGGTTAGCAACTCCATGGTATGACAAATGTCTCAATTCCAGTGGGAGATATATTGACAAATAGCCCAACAATTGCTCTATCTGTTTCAATAAATCTTTCCATGCAATTTTATTTTTTTCTGTAAACGGCCCACGTGAAAATCACTTTCTGGACGGCCTCGTAATTGCGGTCGAGTGGCCAAAATTTGTGTAAGTACTTCTTTTGACATCATTAACATGGTGGTAGAAAAAAATTTAACTTTTTTATCTTCCCCCATCAAAATGTTGGCTTGTTAGCCCCAGATATTTTCCTAAGCACCTTATTCCCAAACGCCCTTAACCTCTGTTCCTCTCTCACAGTTAGAGTCCAAGTTTCACAACCATAGAGAAGGACCGGTAATATAACATCTTGTTTATATTGCAGTGTATGTAGACTGCAGAAAGTTTTTTACTTCTCCTGAAAAATTAACTTTTTTTACAAGGGCTGTTTTATACAAAAAAAAAACCCTCATTGTTTTATAAACTCTAACTTTCAGCTTTTTTGACAGCAGACTAGATGACAAAAGCTTCTCAACCGAATAAAAACAGGCATTTCCCATATTTATTATGCGTTTAATTTCCTCTCGAGTATCATTTATATTTGTTACAGTTGCTCCAAGATATTTGAATTGTTCCAATTGTATATGAGTACCAAATAAAATACAGTGCGTGTTAAACAAAGTACGCATTATATAGTACTAGTGGCTTGTGCAGTAAATGCTGCAAACTAAGTTCATTAGACCTTCAAATAAACTTTTTCAGATTTATTTTCAATGAAGAATACCAGGCATTCTGAAAGTTATTTGCTTTTATAACAATGAAAGATACTCTCTCTCAAGCCAATACTGAAGAGAACCACGCATATAAATGTCTACACCACACCGCCATTAAATATATGAAAAAGACCCAACCCCACTTGATTAATAACTATAAACATATTTGATTTTTAATAATATTATTATCTGACGTAAGTTTTATAGCTTTCAATAACATATACTATATATACTATATAGCCGCCACTCACTAAAACATAGAAATCAAAATCTAATTTAAGTTATTCTCTACATCTACTTATATAACCCCAAAACGTTTCAATTTCATATCATCAATATAGCGTTAATATGTATAATTAATGAAAAATAGTCACATCATGGCATTAACTACAATAGGTCTATTATTTCATTTCTAATGGTAATAATGTCATCAAACCACCTCAAGTTTTGTAGTTTTTAATATCCAATACATAGCAGTACCCAGAAAATTACACACCACAGAATCGAACCTGTAAATTATTTTTAGTAAGTTGAGTTTTTAATAACCAATTTAATTTGAGCTCTAAATATGTCAGCATTCTTACAGATCATGGCCTTCGTGTAATATTGTTAATTGTAGTGTGTGTTTTGTTTTATTCTGAAATGCAATTAGCTAGTTCTCAAAACTGACGACAGATGGATTTTGGAAAATAGGAAAATTATGTTGAAAAATTGACATCTCACTGAAAACTACTATTTTTCTGAAAAACTTTGAGTTCCGAGCTTCAAAATGAGGGGTCATTTATTAAAATCCGTTCAGCCGTTTTCCTGTACTGTAATTTCCATTACCAGTTCAAATTATATATATATATATATATATATATATATATATATATATAGATTCTATTACTTGAGTTCGAGTATAGATAGTATCATTGAGATTTCCTTAAATTTCTTGTCTTTTCATTATTTTTTGTTCATAAATATTGGCATACAAAATTGTCTGATCAGGGCGGAGTACGTTGTGTGTAAAAGCATACACATGTTCGTTCTAACGAGAAAACGTTAACCCAGCACTTTCTGTATACTGTACATAGCCCTACATGACAATACTTTAATGACTGTGTTCGCTTTGTGTCGGTATTTCCTGCCAAATTGGTTGCCGAACAAAGACTCACATTTAACAGGTGACTTCCTGTTGACCAATATCTTCATTCGTGTTCATTTTTTAGTAGCAGATAGTAACAGTTACAATTCTCAGACCTGAATCTCAGAGATTTTTATTGCCAATCCCTAAATATTATAAGCTATAGTACGTAATTAACACTTTTTTACTCTCGAAGTCTATTATGAATAATATTCAGATCTACCGTGAGTGAATACTTTGGCCTACTGCACAGGAACGTATGGTACTTTCTCATTTTAAGAAGCGGAAATATCTTGATGTGGCAAATTTCTAGGCTATTTCAAGGTTCTCACGATAACGAAAGTTTCAGAGTAGGGGAGAAGTGAGTACAGTAAGACAGGGAGAGCAGTGAGACATTTTTTATTAGATGGTAAATTTTGATGTTGAGATGTTGGTAACAGTGGAGTTGTATGTTGCATGAGTAAAGTAACAGTATTTTCATACTCGATTTGATTCTAGTTATAAAGGTGAGTGATGAAAAAATAATTCGTAATTTTTCACTCTAGAGGTAAAATTTTGGCTTGTGTTTAATGAAGGTTATATTGGATATACAAATGAGATATGCATATGAATGTTTTGTTACCTAATACTATGGTATTTGAGGTTATGTTTGGCAAAGTTTCGTCTTTCTTGTTTTAATTTTGAAGTGATGGCGTCATTTTTAAACAAACTATGCGTAAAGGGAACTGTGAGACGTTTCACTATTCCCATGTACTAATGATTTGCAAAAACAAACTGTAATTATATTACACTTACCGGTAACTAACATTAAAAATGAACATACTAGTAACCAATTTAGGAACTGTAGCTTAAAATAATGGATACATTACATTTTAATGGTTTCATAAATAAAAAATTATTCACAAAATTTAAGAAATTGTTATAAAATAACAAAGAATTAAATTAAATTCTTATAATTATATGCTTTGTTGTCAACAAAAATTCATTTAATTTTTCGCAAAAGTTTGAAATGTCATGGAATATTAACTTTTCCAAATGTTCCAGAAGTTTCAATGTTTCGAAGTCAGACATCAAAATTATTCTAAAAAAGTCTACAGAACATGGCAAGATAAAGAGACAGCAAGCTTTCCTTTCTTTTGAAATAAATGTAAATCATTTCAATGTCCGTTAATAGACACTGTGGTGTCTCACTGTACCCTCCTGAATGGGAACAGTGAGACATTTGCATTTTTTTTGACAAACACGCATTGTATATTATGTTCTTTATCTATTAACATTTTTGTTTATGTAGTATTGTACTCCATGTTTTAATGTTTATTTCCATTGCACTTGATTTAAAAAATACCTGAATTATCACTTGCATACATATGTCTTAATATTTTGTGTCTCACTGTACCCAATACTCCCCTACCTAATACAAAGTGATTTTGGGTGTGCCATCTGTCTGTAGCGCGATTTCTTCTATTGAATCGGTTTTGTTCATATTTAGCATACAAGAGTCAATTTATCCGAAAATAATGCAATGAAGTACAATAGCTTTCATAAAAATGTAACGGGTTTTAATTTGAAATCCACAACACTGAATGTAAGTTTACTGTAAATTGAAGTCAAAGATTTTCTTCTTATTTTTTTATTGCATCTTTATTATGTACTTAATTATTTACTTATTGGCTTTAAAGAACCCGGAGGTTCCTTGCCACCCTCATATAAGCCCCCCATCGATCCTTATCCTGAGAAAGATTAATCCAGTCCCTACCATCATAGCCCACCTCCCTCAAATCTATTTTAATGGTATCCTCCCATCTACGTCTCGGTCTCCCCAAAGGAATTTTTCCCTCTGGCCCTCCCAACTAACCCTCTATACACATTTCTGGATTTAATGTTCCTAATTATGTCAGGTGAAGAATACAATGCGGCACTTCTGTGTTGTGTAACTTTCTCCAATTTCCTGTAACTTCATCCCTCTTAGCCCCAAATATTTTCTTAACCACCTTATTCTCAAACACTCTTAAACTAACCCTACAGAAGAACCGGTAATATAAGCTTTTTATAAATTCCAACTTTGAAGTTATTTTTAAAGCAGGCTGTATGACAAAAGCTTTTCAATTGAATATTAGCAAGCATTTCCCACATTTATTCTGCGTTTAATTTCCTCTGAGACGATGTGCTCCATCCTAGAATCGAACTGCGTGAAATCAAAGTGCCTACAATTGAGGCTTCACTTTATATAAAAGGGAAAACCCTCGAAATATGCATTTACGCTAAAAAATAAAGTTGGCTTCATTCGAACGTAGAAACCAAGATCGGCAAAGATCCACTTTTGCTTTTTCAATATGTCATATCGGTAAAAACATGCACTGGCATGATGTACCGCAATATAATGATGATAATGGTGATTATGATAATGGAATAATAATACGGGGTGAATAAAAAGTATGGAACAATGCTTGTAACTTTCTTATTTCTAATTTTATGAAGAAATATTTTTGCAAAAGTTGTAGGGTATCCGAAAGAATATTTTGAACATGTTTTGAAGTACTATACTATATTTTTCATTTATAAAGGTTGTGCCAAGGAGTTTTTTTTTTTAATTGGCACATGTACTTATTTCCCCATTTTTGGAATCTTCAGGTCTCAGTACGTACAAAATCATATTTTTTGCTATTTATAAAATATTGTTTTGTAAAAATTACCTCTTTTGATGACAATGTATATGTACTGAATAAAGGGAAATTTTAATGGTTCAGTGCACCAATTTGAGGGGGCTTTGGACTAAACAATTGCAGACAAAAACTGATAGAAAAAAGCGACTGAAACTAATAAAAACAATTGAATAACAATGGTTAATAATAATAATAATAATAATAATAGTAATGATAATAATGTTTTATTTTCGCTGGCAGAGTTAAGGCCATAAGGCCTTCTCTTCCACTCAACCAGCCTTAATCAATACAATACATAAATTTAAATTACAAATATTTACACTACACTTAAAAGGTTCTCCAGCAATATTCTTCACTACACATTTATTTAAATTTAGATAAATCTGTAAGGTAAAGTAGTAACTTAAAATATGAGCTAATTTAATTCAATGAATTATAATTAATTTAATATTTGAGATAGCTAGTAAAATGATGAAAATTAATTTAATATAAGCTTACTAGGACTATGTTACAGGGAGAATATATATATATATATATATATATATATATATATATATATATATATATTTCTATTTCTATAATGAGAATATTAATGTAATTGCCATTAGAGGTTTTGTAAATCTATTTAGAAAAATTAATGATAATAATAATAAAAATGGACAGATGTTAGTTTCATTATAAGTAACAAATATTAATCAGCAATTCATCTGTTAAGTAAGAATTTGTGCAATTTTGACCTAAATGAAGTTATTGTCCAACAACCCCTTATATCACTCGGAAGCGAGTTCCAATTTCTAGCAACTGAAACTGTATAGGATGGAGAATATAAAGATGTCTTGTGGTAGGGTATAATGAGTAAATTGTTATGATGAGATCTTGTACTTAGCTGATGATATGCGGCTAAATTTTGGAAACGAGAAGCCAAATAGATTGGGGTAGCGGTGCGCAGAATTTGAAATAAGAGAACAAGAGAATGCAGGGCTCGTCGATCGCTTAGCCTTAGCCAAGACAGAGTTTGGAAAGACGGGGAAACATGATCATACTTACGAATATTACAAATATAACGGACGCACGCATTATGCACACGTTGTAGCCTGCTGCTCAAATTTGCATTTAGGTTACTTAATATAATATCGCAGTAGTCAAAGTGTGGCATCACGAGTGTTTGTACAAGGATTAATTTTAATTTATCAGGAAGAAAGTGCTTCAGTCGCTTTAATGAGTGAATAATGTTTAAACATTAAACAATTTCAAAGACACATTTATGCATTATTTGGTAGTAAATAGGGGCCATTTTGAGCACGTTTTGTAAACTGAAGTCAACATAATGATACAACACAACAATGCTAATTTTAGTTTTACAGTAATGGGTTTTCTTGCTTTAAAATCCATGTATTGCATTACTATTGCAGTTAAATTTCAATGGTGCATATCCTACAATGTGTCTTTTTTAAAATTATAAATTAAAATAATATTAGGGGAGAGTCGGGTAGTATCGGACATCGGGTAATATCGGACAGTGCGTTTCTTTCATCTACCACCATATGGTAGTACCTGAATGACATGGTTACGTTTCTCTATGCGACATCACAGAAACGTAACTATGTCAATCAGGTACTATCATCGTGTGGTAGATGAAAGAAACTCACTGTCCGATATTACCCGATGTCCGACACTACCCGACTCTCCCCTAATATTGTTATTCAGTTGTTTTTATTAGCTTTATTCACTTCTTTCTATTAGCTTTCCTCTGCAATTGTTTAATCCAAAGCCTCCTCAAATTGGTGTACTGTAGCATTCAAATTTCCTTTTATTCCGTACACATACTACATTGTCATCAAAAGAGGTATTTTTTAAAAAACAATAGTTCATAAATGGCAAAAAAATCATTTTGTTCATACTGAGACCAGAAGAACCCAAAAATGGGGAAATAAGTACTTGGTACCATAAAAAACAGACTCCTTGGCACAGTCTTTATAAATGAAAAGCATTGTATTTTAAAACGTGTTCGAAACATTCCTTCTTTGATACCCTACAACTTTTGTATAAATAGTTTCTTCATAAAATTAGAAATAAGAAATTTACAAGCATTGTTCTATACTTTTTAGTCACTCTGTATAATAAATTATCCCCACAAAGTTTTTAGTATTCCGACCAATTTAATTATATAGCGATAATATTGTGTTTTCTTTAATAAAATGAAATATTTGTTAAGTAAATTCAATAGGCCTAAACATCTTTGATGCGAATTATTGATTTGACTATTAATATGCTCATCAACGTAACACATAAATCTGAACACGTAACACAATACGAAGTCAATAAAACGAAGTTGATTGCTACCGTCCTTTCCCAGTACGACAATAATCCCCTCTTTCATCATACAACACGTACTGTAATTCCGATAGGCCTACGACTTTACACGTCAGACACGCTAGTACAGTAGTCATTAGTTTTCACAGGTCGCATAAATGTTGTAGCGTGTGTGTACGTGTCCAATTTATAACAATGATAAATGCTTAACGGCTCATATTATTCTTAAAGCAGTCAATTTAACAAAGTTGCTTTTATGCCGTGTTTGTATCTTGAGGCACAGACACTCTCGTTGCGTGGGTTACGCGGTGTAAACAATTGAATAACTAATTCCGTTTCTAAACTTATTTATACTAACATGTTAAACGTTCTTGCTTTACATCACGTCACCGATGATAAAATTAGTTGACACTTTAGAAAACATAGTGTATTT
Organism: Periplaneta americana; assembly: GCF_040183065.1. Classification (NCBI taxonomy): domain Eukaryota; kingdom Metazoa; phylum Arthropoda; class Insecta; order Blattodea; family Blattidae; genus Periplaneta; species Periplaneta americana. Next base: position 21,381,883 of record NC_091130.1, read on the forward strand.
ATCACTCCATCTACCATAGTAAATAATTATTTATTCAAATACAAAAGAACTTTTAACACATTATTTTTATTCTTCCCTACAGCGATATAAATTCGCCATTAAATAGCTCCATAATTTCACAATAATTAAATTATTCCGTGCTGGAAATATGTATGTTTCTTTCGCTAGTTTAGTATCCAGAAGCATTATATTTTTATTCCATTGTCCTCCAGTACTATATATATATATATATATATATATATATATATATATATATATCATTTGAACTGGTAATGGAAATTATGGGAAAACGGCTCAACGGATTTTAATAAATGACCTCTCATTTTGAAGCTTGGAACCCAAAGTTTTTCAGAAAAAATAGTAGTTTTCAGTGAAATGTCAATTTTCCTACATAATTTTCGTATTTTCCAAAATCCATCCGTCGTCAGCTTTGAGAAATACATAATGGGTTTTCAGAATAAAACAAAACACAAACACACTACAATAAATATCATCATACGAAGGCTAAGGCTACGACACGCAGGATGTCTGACATATTTAGAGTTCAGATGGCTCAGATTCTCTGACATAATTTCAATATGTCGACCTTCATTTGTGTAACTTTTCAGAGCGCTTCTGTAATATTGGTTTTTTAAAACTTCAAGACTTACTAAAAAGAATTTACAGGTCAGATTCTCTGGTGTGTAATTTTCTGAGTACAGCTGTCTGTGTATTGGATATTAGCCTAAAAATACAAAACTTAAAAATGTTTGATGATATTATTACCATTATAAATGAAATATTATAGTGAATGCCATGGTGTATTTGTCACTAATTATATAGATTAATTCTTTATTGATGTTATGAAAGTGAAATCTTTTGTGTTTATATAAGTAGGCGTACAGAATATTGCAATTAGATCTTCATTTCTATAATATTTACTGAGTGACGGCTATATATTAATCTATACAAAACTTACATAAGATAACAATACTGTTATTAAAAATGAAATATTTTTATAGTTATTAATCAGGTGGTATGGGTCTTTTCGATATTATATTTAATGGTAGTGTGGTGTAGATATTTAAAGCTGAAAGTCAGAATTTATAAAACAGTTATGCTACCGGTTGTTCTTTATGGTTGTGAAACTTGGACTCTCACTTTGAGAGAGGAACAGAGATTAAGGGTGTTCGAAAATAAGATGCTTAGGAAAATATTTGGGACTAAGAGGAATGGAGTTATAGGAGAACGGAGAAATTACACAACGCAGAACTGCACGCATTGTATTCTTCACCTGACATAATTAGGAACATTAAATCCAGACGTTTGAGTTGGGCAGGGTATGTAGCACGTGTTTCCTTATTATGGAAGAAAATAACTTTCAAAATGTTTGGTATTCTTCATTGGAAATACATTTGAAAAATTTTAATTTGAGCTTCTAATGAACTTAGTTAGCAGCATTCTCTGCACAAGCCACTAGTTTACTTTAATTGCTTTTAGATTCGAAATTTTCGGGTTGAAATACGGATGAGTTCGATGGATTTTTAAAGGCGAAAGAATCTTCTGAAGCTAGGCTAAATGAATGCTGTGCTATAGATTACGGTAGGCAATTAGTTATGCATGAAATTAACATGCTTGAGAAAAGAAGTTCACTGTAAAAGAACACCAATCTGTTATAGTTACAGGGGCGTTCGCAAGGGGGTGGGGTTACCGGTTTTGAAACCTCCCTTGAACTTTTTGAAAAAAAAAAAAGACATATCTAGATTTGAGTACTTTTTATTCACAATCGCTTTCTCTCCTCTAATTTTTTACTGTCAGAGTAACAAAATCTACATCGACAGAAGGCGTAGTCCTATCCCTCCTTCATTATAATCCCTGTACTTGGTGCTGCGGCAGGCTCGAATTGTAACAATGCTATCTTTATTATAGAAAGACCTACCATCTTGTAATAAAATGAAGCTGACACAATATGAAATTTAATTTGTTGTGGAATACATTGAAAAGGTTATTTTGACAGTTCTGCAGTGTAGTTATTGTTAAATATTGGGCATTATCGACTTTAAACTCATTTTAAGAGCGGTATTCACCCCAGTTCGTTAGTTTGAGTTCTGACTTTATTTTGAAACATTCATTTCACATTTCGTGCATTTTAAAGTTCATATTTTCAATACAAACTGCACATTATCGTTCTGAAATCTCTGACATGTCTAAGCGACCTCGAAGCTCAATTTTACAAGTTGTTATCAAAAAGTCTTGCAGTGATTCTCGCGAGATTACTGAAAATTTCACATTGGCAAATGTTTTTCCCTGCCGCAGTGTGACAATGTTGTCGTGAACTTTCTTCCAGGAACTAGTATCACATCTCGCGGTGAAAACGCAGCTAATAATAATAATAATAATAATAATAATAATAATAATAATAATAATAATAATAATAATAATAATAATAATAATAATAATGTCCACACTAGTGGAGTAACGGTTAGCGAGTCTGACCGCGAAACCAGGTGGCCCGAGTTCGAATCGCGGTCGGAACAAGTTACCTGGTGAGGTTTATTCCAGGATTTTCCCTCAACCGAATATGAGCAAATGCTGATTAACTATCGGTGCTGGACCCCGAACTCATTTCACCGGCATTATCACCTTCATCTCATTCAGACGCTAAATAACCTGAGATGTTGATACAGCGTCGTAAAATAACCTACTCAAATAAAAAAATAATAACAATACTTACTTACTTACTGGCTTTTAAGGAACCCGGAGTTTCATTGCCGCCCTCACATAAGCCCGCCATTGGTCCCTATCCTGAGTAAGATTAATCCAGTCTCTATCATCATATCCCACCTCCTTCAAATCCATTTTAATATTATCTTCCTATCTACGTCTCGGCCTTCCTAAAGGTCTTTTTCCCTCCGGCCTCCCAACTAACACTCTACATACTAGGTTCAAAAAGTTCCCGGAATTTGCTAGCATCATAGAAACAACGTACCTTAAACACTATTCTACAGCATTCCCTTCAAAATAGTTGCCTTCCGCAACATCACACTTTTGCCAACGCGTGTAGAGTTCCTGGAAGCAGGCCTGGAAGCCATTTTGTGAAACCCGTCTTAGTGCTCTCGTCGCGTTTGCGATAACCTCTTCAGCATTGAATCTCCGTCCTTTCAGATGACTTTTCAGACGGGGAAACAGAAAGTAATCAGGTGGTGAGAGATCAGGAGAGTATGGTGGGTGATCCAAAGCAGTTATGTTGTGCCTGGCAAGAAAATTCTTTACAATAATTGCGCGATGAGCAGGTGCATTGTCATGCATAAGGAACCAGTTGTTTTCTACCCACTTTTCTGGACGTTTCCTTCTCACTGCGTCCCAGAGGCGACGGAGGGTTTCTACGTACAATTCTTTCGTTACAGTACGACCTTCTGGAATGAACTCATGGTGCATGAGACCCTGAGAGTCGAAGAAAACTTCCAACATAACTTTGCTTTAAGTGTGCTTAAATGCGACAGGCTCATGTCAGTAGATTTACTGGCATGTGAAAGAACACCTGCGGGACAAAATTCCGGCACATCCGGCGATGCTGATATAACCTCTGCAGTTGCGAGCGTCGTTAAATAAAACATAACATTTAAAATAACTTTGCCTTTGGAAGTGTCCCTAGGAAATTTTTGCTTCCGAGGAGATGTTTTCGATTTCCACTCAGATGACTGTCGTTTAGGGACTGGGTCGTACAAGTAGCACCAGTTTCATTTTGTTTAAGAAATCACCATCTTCATCAGCCATACTGATCATGTCCCCAGCAAAACACAGAACTTGATGTTTGTACTTTGCTCTGTGGACATAATTACAAAATGCGACGAACAAACAAAACACTATGATAAACAATTGCCTACAACTCAAAACCAATAATTGCCATTATCAGCAAACTTTAAGGAAATGACATCATGAATGTTACCAACAAAACAAATGTATAATATCCCTTGTTATATATTAATACGAAAAATGGTAGTAAAATTCCGGGAACTTTTTGAACCTAGTAGTATATGCATTTCTGGAGTCGCCCATACGTGCTACATGCCCTGCCCATCTCAAAAGTCTGGATTTAATGTTCCTAATTATTTCAGGTGAAGAATACAATGCGTGCAGTTCTGTGTTGTGTAACATTCTCCATTCTCTTCTAACTTCGTCCGTCTTAGCCCCAAATATTTTCCTAAGCACCTTATTCTCAAACACCCTTAACCTATGTTCCTCTCTCAAAGTGAGAGTCCAAGTTTCACAACCATAAAGAACAACCGGTAATACTGTTTTATAAATTCTAACTTTCAGATTTTTTTACAGCGGACTGGATGATAAAAGCTTCTCAGCCGAATAACAACAGGCATTTCCCATATTTATTCTGTGTTTCATTTCCTCCCGAGTATCATTTATATTTGTTACTGTTGCTCCAAGATATTCGAACTTCTCCACCTCTTCAAAAGATAAATTTCCAATTGTTATATTTCTATTTCGTACAATATTCTCGTCACGAGACATAATCATATACTTTGTCTTTTCGGGATTTTCTTCCAAACCTATCTCTTTACTAGCTTCCAGTAAAATTCCCGTGTTTTCCCTAAAATAATAATAATATTACACAACATTTTAAATGCCGATAATGTGAATTGTAACACAATTTTAATAATAATTTTTGATAAAATTCTGCTTACGCTATTGTATTTTTGAATTTAGAAAAAGTAGTTTTCCTATTCCCAAATTTCAGCTTGAAATCGATCTCAAATCCCCTAGACTTAACACCTAGAAATATTGACAATTGCGTCAAAAAAGCGAAGAATAAGTTTTCTTATTACCAATCAGTATTTTACAATAAATAAAAGGAATGGTAATGCAAAAGAATTTTGTGTAATAGCTTGAAACATCAAGAAAATAATATTTAAAAGGCATGTGTAAAAAGTAATTCTCCTAGGCTATAACCACACATGAGAGAAATATAAACGTTCAGCCCGATTACATTTTCATACTCTGGGCGCTTGTATTCAAATTGCTACTTCCCAAATTAATGCAAATGCGGACGAGTTTAATACCCGGGGATTAACTGCTCCGAATTTGAAAACCTGTCTCGGATTAGAAATTCAAATTGATGTTTTGTGCCTGATGTATTCAAAACCAACAAACAGCCTAGTTTACAAAGCAAATGCTAAGCACGTGGCCGCTATAAACGCTGATCAGCTGTGTGGGTCACCTGTCATACGAGTGGCCATTACGTTAACCCTTTCAAGTGCCGGGGCTCCATAGAGATAGGCCTAGGTCCGCAGATGATACTGTAAGATTTATTCAGGCGGATTTTCTCAGGTAATGTTTCTGATCCCCTTTAAGATCTAATATATCAGGTTATCATTAAATCACAGTTCCATTGAATACCTGTATCGACAACAGAATATAGAGGGACATCATTTTATTTTTACTTCAATTTTTATTGTACCTGAGTTTTTGAATGTACTTCACTCCCACCCCTTCTACTAATGAAGTTCAACCGTCCTCCACACAGAACCAAGACCGCGTATACAGTCATAGTAGCCTTACGGTCATAATAAACATTACGTTCCAAAAATATGTTCACGTTTTCCAGTGACGAAAGAGCTTTCAATATTGCATCATTTTCGCACAGGTACTGTTGTCCATTTACCTACGTCGCATTCTGGTTTTCCCCACCTGCTTCTATTCGCCTTTCTGTAAAGGCTAGTGGCTGGGCTGTGTTAGCTCTTTTCTGAGAACATTCATTTCTGTTAGGAATTGGACGTCTACGTAAAATTATACCCATACAACTGTTTAAACGCAATTCAAACGCAAACTTACTAGGCACTGGTCAGTAATTGAGACTCGTTCAGACATGGTTTCTTGTAAATAATTCTCTTAATCTATCACAAAATATTTCAATATCCGGTAATTTCATCACTATAGAATTCTGTTATTGTAGGTTTAATTTGTAATTCAGTAAATACAAAAATATTCTTTGTTCTTAACTTCTATGATAAAATGTCTAGCTTTCATTAATCAGGTAATCTTGTCGTACTTTAATTTTTATTGTAATTGTTATTGTAAATTTAATATTAATTGTAATTTTATTGTTCATGTTATAGTTGTAATCCCCTGGTAGAGGGGCAGAGAAGGCCTGACGGTCTTATCTCTACCAGATTAAATAAATAAATACTACTACTGGGTGTTATTTCAAAGTGTGTCATGACGTCACTGTTGTTGGGTCACCGATTTGAAGCGAGTTTCAGCTTATATGTTAGAGAAGTTGCCTATTATTTAAGGCGTTCTTCAATCTGAACTTGAGAACGTGTACGATATAACTTGAACGTCGTAGCAACAGATGGCGGTCTGTACGGTCTGTGTGCTACTATAACCTCTTTCGAACTGTGTTTTGCGCTGCTAAGTCGTACGCAGGGTATTTGTTATCATCGGTTGCGTACGGTAACATGCCACAACACAAATCAAATGCTCCGTGTCCATGTTGACCGTCGAAGTTAATGTCAACAAATACGTAAGTAATCGTCTTAACCCTCTCCCCATATCCCGACAGTACGTATTTCCAAACAGTTCACATTCCTGCCACTACCGGCGTTACCGTACGTATCGGTACGTATCATGGATGAATATCCATGTACGTACTCTTCAGAATGAACGCCGTACTTGCTAGGCAACTTCTCTGCCTCTTAGGTTATACACCTCTGCGGAAGTGTAGGAAGATTGAATTCTCTAGGTTCATCGGCTAGCCACATGACGGCATACAGCGAGCCATGACACATTTTGAACTGAACACCCAGTACTACTACTACTACTACTACTACTACTACTACTACTACTACTACTACTACTACTACTACTACTACTACTACTACTACTACTACTACTAATACTACTACTACTACTAATACTACTACTACTACTACTACTATTTTTGGTGCCTATATGCCTGCCTATTTTAACCAAAATAAATGCCTAAACATCCGGGCTCTACTCATAACATTTTTTTGAAGCAATGAATTTTATGTACGTCTATAACTTCTACTTTTGATTGACAACTGGCGCCTTGCAGAACCTGGGACCTGTCTGGTATAAGTTTATTACCGTAACATTCGGAACAGAGAACCGTACTCAGGTCGTCGAATGTCGCATTAGGAATGTTATGTGGACGTTCGGTCGCAAGCTGGGGGTTACCCGCTTGGAGGTCACGGGGTCGGCAATGCAGGCTGATTGGATTAATTTGACCCCGGCCGCCTCTGTAACATGACCCTCTGTTTCGGTCGCCGCGACCTGGTTTAACCTCTACGTGCCCTGCTCCGATGGCCATTCCCAAATGAGCACGATCACAAGGGGGCACAGGTACCGCAACCAGCAATGAAAGTCAAGTTTTATTTGGCTCCTTTGACGAATGGGTTTCCTATACAGCCTCTGAGTTCTGAGATATTTGTTGTTTTATTTTTGAAGTTCAATATAATGCTGCACTTCAAAGAAAAAAAGTCACTAACATGAAAAATGCTGAAAAAATTCTGCAGGTTACAGTTCGGACACAAATGCAGGTATATTATGCCATACATCGTGTCTCTGTACACACATCTCATACAGGGCTTTCTTTTCAAAACTTCCCAGTCTAAATAACTAATTATTTAAATTGAATTCAAGTTAAACAAAAAACACTGGACTCAACTGGGTTTATTAGTAATACCCATAGAATGATAATAGAATGTACGTTGATGAGTGTGTGATAGCTATATGACTGGATGTCAATGCTGTCATTCAACATTGTAACGCACGCCACTATTACAAATAAATAAATAGGCCTAAATAAATAAATAAATACACAATACGCGTACTGCAGTTTAAAGAGAACTGGAGCATGGAAAAATCTAAACCCGTGAATACTACTTCCAAAGGAAATGGAAATATGATTATTTTGTTCTTGAAGACGAAAGAATTGCTTGTTTACTGTGTCCCATCCAATTTATTTCTACTCGTCATTTCAATATTAAACCACATTTCAACAAAGCCCATATTAAGAATGATGGAATGCACAAACTTTCGGGTAAGTTCATTATTATGAACTGTATATTGATTATTTATTTATAAACTATTAAATTAAGGACGTCATTCGTTGTGTTCATTTTGAATTGAAATTAATAGTGACTTTCAAGGTTCATTACTTAAATGCTATAAATTTCCGTAGGTGATGATAGGAGGAAAGTTTTCGAAAACCTAAAGCAGGTTAGGTGTAGAGAAATCTCGAAGAAACTACCGACAGGAAATCTAGCATAACTGTAAATCTTGAATCGAGATAACGCATTATAAATGCAATAAATGTATTACAAACCTTTTTGAAAATTACATGCCGCCACTGATGGACTTTTGCACAGGCATAGAATGTAAAAAACTCCACGCGGAAGTCATCCCCAATAGAAGTGGAGTGAGGCTGACGACATATTTCCCCTACTTACGGGTTCTGAAGGCCTGTACTGGATTATCGCACATATACGATCCATATCGTACGGTTGGCAACACTGCTTTCCTTATCAATAATGAACTCGTCCATGAATCACTGCGCAATTAGTTGACATAGGCCGAATTAAAGGAATTGAATTGAATTGAAAAATGAGAATTTGGAGGACAAATTTAAAAGGTACGCAAAACGCGTCCTTGCAAGGGTTTCGGGGCTGCAAGAAACTAAATATGTGAGCTCCAAGCCTGTTGGCCACTAGTCTCACTCCGGGTTACGCTGCTCCACTGAAGGAGCTCTAGAAAATTTTGAAGGGGGTAACCGAAAATGGACGTAACCTATTAGGTACCACATACGCGAGGGGGACGGAAATGTGATCAAAATGATCACGGGACGGGACGAGAAAGAAATGGTTGGTGTATATCTGCACATTGAAATGAACTGTGTCATTTCGTAGTGCAGGAGGAGTCGAGAAGACTCTGTCGTCTGTTCTTCGATGACAAGACAGGTGAAGACCGCTAAGAGAGACGCCGTGAATTCTGAATCTGCAAATTGAAAGGTTCCCTGTCCTTTCGCATTGCGACTAAATGAGTGATCTCTCAAATTAAATAGGCAATTTATAGGTTCTGAACAGGGCATTACCAAATTAAAGAAATACTCCTGTACTTATATCAGTCTAGTATATACAGCCACGAAGCTTGAGTTGCGAGGGTGCTAGGAACAATAGACAATGCCGATACTATTTCGCATTGTCTGTAATGAGGCGATAATAGAGATCCTAATGGTTAGCAACTATCTATGGATGCATATTTACTAGTATTGAGCTTCGTGACTGTATATACTAGACCAGTGGGCGGCAGAAGCTGCAGTTATGACGTAAGAGCCAGTCAGGCCTCAAGAGCTTGGAAGAGCGAGCAGTTGAGTCGTATTACTGTTATCACGCACCAGCGCAGTGGCGTCAGTGCAGCAATGATACGACAGTTCTTGGAGATAATTTGATGGAATCACATTCCTGTATTTTGCTAGGGAATAACTCCTCTGCGGTCATGATGGCAAGATTCTTGTCAAATTCCCCGTCATTAAAAGAACGCATGTTCTTTCCAATGTCTAGTGAAATCCTATATCTTAAGCCTTAAGCTTACCATTGATTCACTGAGAGTGTGTTCCCTACCTTCACTTAACAATTTAGGCTATCTTTCAATTGCTGCACCAGTACTTGTCGATCTTCTCCCCCATATTTCTCATAATCATTTGTGTGGCATACCGAATAATGGCGTTGTATATTGAACTTCTTTACATGCTGAAACAGTTTGCCACAAATCAAACACTTCGCCATTCCTCCATACTCCATAACACAGTTTGATCTCGACAAAGCATTTAGCTTGGGCACGGTAGTAACACAAAGTGATGGTGTGTTTCAAAAGTTGAAATATACTTTGCATACTACTCACCAAGTTAGGGCCTAGATAGTTCAATCTGTATATTGTGTAGAAAAATGTCTGTTAAAAACACTTGAACTGTTTTCAAGTTTCCGAGTAGACAAAGTGTTGTAGTACTGCTTAAATTATTTATTTCTATATTTGTATCTTTATAGCAGTTTCGGAGCCTCATTTACATAATGCGAACGCTTCTGCAGCTGGCTGTATTATGAATTTCATATTATTATAAGTATATTAAATTTGATTACAAACCAAAATATTTTGTTACATTGATTTATCACGGATGTACAGTTTTGTTTTCGTACAAATGTATTGTAATTGTGCTGTTCCCATACCACCTCAGACGAATGGATCGCGCTCTGTCAGTGCATAGGCGCCGTACCGCCACTGTTCAGTTGAACCTTCTCTCCTCGCTGTGCTCAGTATGCAGAGTTTTCCGAGCAAAGAGCGTGGCGGCTCCGTTGTATGACGTCACAGAGCACGGAACATGCCGGTCACTATACTAGACTGTAGTTATATGTATGTTGTTATTGCAAGTTCTTATGAAGGTGTTCGCTTTGTTCGCAGCTGTTGGTGGCCGGCCAACCCACTACGGCCACATCCCCGCCTCTGGGAGCGGGAGCGGGTTCCGTGGGTTCCGGGGGCGGCGGCGGGGGCGTGACGGCCGGGGCGGTGTCCCCCGGGAGCGGCGGCGGAGCGACAGGTAACGGTGCGCCGCCCCCCTCGAGCGCCACGTCGTGTTGTGAGAACGGGCGGCCCATCATGACGGACCCCGTGTCCGGGCAGACGGTCTGTTCGTGCCAGTACGACTCCGCCAGACTCGCGCTGTCCTCTTACCCTCGACTGTCGACGTCAGGGGTCGGCGTCTACGGCACCCCGTACCCGTCCACCGACCAGAACCCCTACCCCAGCATCGGGGTCGACAGTTCCGCCTTCTACTCCCCGTTGGTGAGTACAATTGCTTTGCATTACCTGATGTAACATTGAGGTAAAATAATGTCATTGTGGAGTGGGAAACCTAATAGAGCTAAGTGCCCAAAACTTGTTTTAAAAATATACAACTTTTGCAAGAGGTTCTGATACACTGGCGTTCAAAGATACGTGACCTACGATTTTATGATCGTGTAAACGAACTTATAACCATGGCATAAGCATAGTCTAGTACATACAGTTGTTAATTAAGTATGGAATATTGCTAATAACTAGTGCTGCTGATCGGTCAAAATATTTAATCGATTAACTATTTGAATTTAATCGATTAATCAATAGATTAATCGAGTTTTGATCGAGTTGAAAAAATTATTTATACTGTAAACATTAAGCATACAAAGAAATAATTTATTACAGTTGTATGAACACTTTTGTAAAATTAAATTAAAATTAAACATCTGTACCAGCGTCGTGGTATTGCCACTGAAGATGGAGGAGCATTCCTCCGAAACATGTCTGGTTTTTAACTGATTATATTAATTTTAATTTAATTTTACAAAGAGTCTCCTTTAAGCCACGATACGCGGTCGAACGTCTGTACCAGCGTCGTGGTATTGCCACTGAAGATGGAGGAGCATTCGTCCGAAACATGTCTGGTTTTTAACTGATTATATTAATCTTAATTTAATTTTACAAAAGTGTTCATACAACTGTAATAAATTATTTCTTTGTATTCTTAATATCTCATTTATGAACACTGTTGAATTTGATCTTACTCGTGTAAATTCAAATATTGTATACAGAATTATTGTTAAGGGAACCAGATACGACGAAATGGTTTAAATAAAAAAAATGGTTGATGTATTTGGAATGACGTTTTAAACTTAATATTCCAAAATATCAGCGTTCAACTCTTCCGGAAAGTGTCCCTTTTTAATAGTTTTGAAAATGTATGCAAGTCAGACTTTGGTTCTGTTTCCTGTTCTTGACCTATTTTTCTCCTTTCGGCATTTTTCACATTTTCACTATACTCAGTGTGAAAGCTATTCCAGATGGAGACTTAATTTTTTACCACTTATTGTCATAGTGATGCCTTCTGCATTAAATGTAAAATTACAGAATTGGAAAAAAGAAAATCTGACAAAAAATCTTAACTATAAAAATTGATGTCAAATTTTGGACATTTAGGAAAAAATCGGTGGGAAAGCATCATGAGAGTAATATCAAATTAAGTGTTTTAATGGATAGAGAAAGCATTAGGCAACAAACTTTAAAAATTTTAGCTCTGTTTAGGAGCTGAGTGTACTGAAATATTGAAAATTTATCATTGTCAAGATAGGAGGTATCCGGTCCCCTTAAATTTAACTTGTGTTCGATGATAAGCATAAGTATTAAATGTTGTATATCTGTATATATTGTATCGTTATATTACAAAACAATTATTTTAAATACTTACTAACATATTTATTATGAGGCTTTTAATTTATTGTATCAATTTCTCCGGGAATTTTTGAGACAAACAAAAATAACAAAATGTATGAAGACTCATCTAGTTAATACTGCTTCATCCATGATTTTAAACATCTGAGTGCATTCATATGCTCCGAATTAAGTGCCGCTCTACGTTTAGTAACAATGTTTCCTGCATCACTAAACATAAAAAAAAAACTTTATTCTGTCAAGCACTTCTTCACGATCGCTCAATTAAATCCAAACGTTTCACCGAGTTTACCTTTCAAATTCTCATATGACATAATGGAGTTTACACTTTTCACAAACTACAGAAAACTATTTTTTTTCTTTATCAAACTAAACACACAACCTTCATATACACAAACTCAGTAGAGAAACTGCAACTGCAAAACTACAGCGGTCGAAACAGAAGACTGGCCCCTATTAATCGAATTACCAGATTTTAGAAAGAGAAGAAGGTAGTTACGCTCTCACTTGCACACAATGTAGACATGGCTATTTTATAAGGGATGAGGGGGAGGAATCCCAGAAAAGTATGTAATTCATAGGATACTGCCACATAGAAATCGATGGTGATCTGTCAATCACAATTTTGTAATTCACAGGATAGAGTGTACAGAAGATCTATGGGGCAGATTTAAAATTTCTAATCTTTTCTTTAACTTCCCTATACTGGGTGTTCAGTTCAAAATGTGTCATGGCTCGCTGTATGCCGTCATGTGGCTAGCCGATGAGCCTAGAGAATTCAATCTTCCTACACTTCCGCAGAGGTGTATAACCTAAGAGGCAGAAAAGTTGCCTAACAAGTACGGCGTTCATTCTGAAGCGTAGTACCGATACGTACGGTAACGCCGGTAGTGGCAGGAATGTGAACTGTTTGGAAATACGTACTGTCGGGATATGGGGAGAGGGTTAAGACGATTACTTACGTATTTGTTGACATTAACTTCGACGATCAACATGGACACGGAGCATTTGATTTGTGTTGTGGAATGTTACCGTACGCAACCGATGATAACAAATACCCTGCGTACGACTTGCCGGCGCAAAACACAGTTCGAAAGAGATTATGGTAGCACACAGACCGTACAGACCGCCATCTGTTGCTACGACGTTCAAGTTATACCGTACACGTTCTCAAGTTCAGATTGAAGAACGCCTTAAATAATAGGCAACTTCTCTAACATATAAGCTGAAACTCGCTTCAAATCGTTGACCCAACAACAGTGACGTCATGACACACTTTGAAATGAACACCCAGTACTACAACGTATCAGGCTTTGAGTCGCCATTGGTCTAAAGAAGAATGGCGGGGGTGTGTTTGTAATAATTTAACAAAATGTTCTGTTAGGGGGATGGAGACGCAAGGTGTCAAAATGCGTGCGTGTTGCTAGTACCTCCGTCTCCCTCCCTCTCCTCCTCATTCACGCCCTCTCAGAGTTTCTGAGCACGCTCCGCCATGACACACGCATATGCCACATTAGAATTATGAAGAGAAGCGAATCAACTGTTTCTGTACTTCAGCTAATAACTTTCACAACGCTGTTCGGTCGTGAGGCTGGACTGTGGTAGTCTTGTCTCTCTTGGTCAAGACTTGTAGAAGGAAATAAACATGACATACACTTCATGTTCTTCTCACTGATATTATAATCTAACGTACATAAAATCGTCTCAAATGAGTTGACCATAGCCATCTTCTTATGGAAAATTTTCTCTTCGCGAATTCAAGATCAGTTTAAAGAGAGCTGGAACATGGCAAAATCTAAACCCGTGAAAAATACTACTTCCAAACGAAATGTGAATATGATTATTTCGTTGTTGAAGACGAAAGAATTGCTTGTTTATTGTGTCCCATCCAATTTATTTCTACTCGTCATTTCAATATTAAACCACATTTCAACAAAGCCCATATTAAGAATTATGGAATGCACAAACTTTCGGGTAAGTTCATTATCACGAACTGTATATTGATTATTTATTTATATACCGTACTGTAAAATTAAGGACGTCACTCGTGTTCATTTTAAATTGAAATGAATAGTGGCTTTCAAGATTCATTACTTAAATGCTATAAATTTATGTTTCCGTAGGTGATAATAGGAGGAAAGTTTTCGAAAATCTAAAGCAGGTTAGGTGCAAAGAAATCTCAAAGAAACTACCGACAGGAAATCCAGCGTAATTGTAAACCTTGAAACGAGATAACGCATTATAAAAACAATGCATTTATTACAAAACTTTTTGAAAATTACATGCCGCCACTGATGGACCTTTGACGGCCAGAGAATGTAAACAACTCTACGCGGAATTCGATCATCCCCAATAGAAGTGGAGTAAGCTGACGTCATATTTCCTCTACTTACGAGTTCTGCAGGCATGGGATAGACGGATAGGTAGGTAGGGAGGGAGGTAGATAGGGAGGTAGGTAGGTATGGATGAAAGGAAGTAAAAGTGGTTACGTGAGTGGGTGGGTGGGTAGGTGGATGGATGGATGAACGGCTAAATCGGTAGGTAAGGAGGTAGTAGGAGGTGGAAGGATGGGTAAATAGTAAGTAGTGGTGTGGGATTTAATCGATTAATCTAATATCTTGAGAAAGGACAATTATGTTTAGGAAATAGTGTTGTCACTTAGGACTATTTGTTATATTGAATTATTTCAATGTTAAAATTGTATTGCTTGTTTCTTTTTCTTTTCTTTTCTTTTTTTTTTTTTTTTGGAAAATATAATTTTAGTTAATGCTCCGCCATAAATGTTGTAACTAAAATCTTGTGCATCCCTCGTGTTTATAGTACAGCTCGTCCTCCCCGCAAACGTTACCTGCACTTTGTTTACGTTTTCACTGTGCCTAAACGAGACGCTCTACTGCAGCCGTGGCGAAAATGTAATTGTGCGCCGAGCCACTGTGTAACCTGCAACGTGCATAGCACCTATGGAGGGGGGGGGGCGAACACCCGAAGGGGAAGTGAAGCAACTGTCTGACTTATTAACGGATATTTATATTCCTTACGTCAAGCACTTAAATATAATTTTATACAATACAAGGTTACAAACTAATGATTAATACCTGTAACGAAGAAAGAAATGAACAATAAAACATAGGACACATTATCACAACCTAAAATTAACTGTCTTCAGAATGTCTCTGCGACAGAGTTTCAAAATCAGGAATTATGTCACTTACTGCCAGTCGTAGTTGATCACGAAGGTATTTGTCTGTCAGTCGTGATATAAATTTGGTTTTTACTATTTTAATTGTTGAAAATAATTTACTGAGTGGCTGCTATATAGTAAAATATAGAAATCAAAATCTAATTTAAGTTATTCTCTACATCTACTTATATAACCCCAAAACGTTTCACTTTCATATCATCAATATAGCATTAACATGTATAATTAATGAAAAATAGTCACATCACGGCATTAACTACAATAATATTTCATTTCTAATGGTAAAAATGTCGGCAAACCACCTCAAGTTTTGTAGTTTTTAATATCCAATACACAGCTGTACCCAGAAAATTACAATAGAAAATAGGAAAATTATGTAGGAAAATTGACATTTCACTGAAAACTAATATTTTTCCGAAAAACTTTGGGTTCCAAACTTCAAAATGAGGGGCCATTTATTAAAATCCGTTCAGCCGTTTTCCCGTAATTTCCATTACCAGTTCTAGAAAAGCTTATTCAAATGTAGGCCTATATTAATTTATCTAAGGACTTGGTGAATCTCTGAAAGACTTGTTAGTTTCATTAGCACCTGAGGTCAAATTTATGAAACGTTCAAGCAAACCGGTTGTGATTTCAACAGTGAATGGAGAAACACACCCTCCACTCAGACCAGGCTTTAAATCCACTCCGTGTCCGTGGATTCCGGTGGTATTTATAACAACCAATCAGATTTGAAATTCAACTGTTGGTTAATTAATGTTGTCATGGTGCTTGCTTTATAATGGAATCGAACGATGCAGCTGTACGGGTTAACTGTTGCCACATTTAATATTCTATCTGCTTGTTTATAATTGCAAATTAAAGATTGGAGTGGTAGAGGGGAGGAGTGAGAAGAAATATGGGATCGCCATGGGGGGCCCTCGGAATTATGTTTGCTCTGTGTTTGAATCTCTCTATTCTCGCTCCACCAGACCTTTCAGTTGTAATTTATATCTAGTTCTAAGTCCGGTACAATCTCTCTCTCAGGCCAGCGTGCAAGATATGAAGACCGATGTCCGAAGTAAATCTTGTTTGTTAGCTTAGCTGGTAAGACAGTACAATTCTTTTGTTGACATTGAAACGATTTTTCAATTACCGGTACGTAAATGTTATGAAACGTAGAGAAATATAGACGGGTGTCATGACAAATTGAATAAATAATAATAATAATAATAATAATAATAATAATAATAATAATAATAATTACTTACTGGCTTTTAAGAAAACCGGAGGGTCATTGCCGCCCTCACATATGCCCGCCATTGGTCCCTATCCTGAGCAAGATTAATCCAATCTCTACCATCATATCCCATCTCCCTCAAATCCATTTTAATATTATCTTCCCATCTACGTCTCGGACTCCCCAAAGGTCTTTTTCCCTCTGAGCTCCCAACTAATACTCTATAAGCATTTCTGGATTCGCCCATACGTGCTACATGCTCTGCCCATCCCAAACGTCTGGATTTAATGTTCCTAATTATGTCAGGTGAAGAATACAATGCGTGCAATTCTGTGTTGTGTAACTTTCTCCATTCTCCTGTAACTTCATCTCTCTTAGCCCCAAATATTTTCCTAAGAACCTTATTCTCAAACACACTTAATCTCTGTTCCTCTCTCAAAGTGAGAGTCCAAGTTTCACAGCCATAGAGAACAACCGGTAATAAAACTGTTTTATAAATTCTAACTTTCAGATTTTTTGACAGCAGACTGGATGATAAGAGCTTCTCAACCGAATAATAACAGGCATTTCCCATATTTATTCTGTGTTTAATTTCCTCCCGAGTATCATTTATATTTGTTACTGTTGCTCCAAGTTATTTGAATTTTTCCACCTCTTCGAAGGATAAATGTCCAATTTTTATAGTTCCATTTCGTACAATATTCTGGTCACGAGACATAATCATATACTTAGTCTTTTCGGGATTTACTTCCAATTCTATCGCTTTACTTGCTTCAAGTAGAATTTCCGCGTTTTCCCTAATAGTTTGTGGATTTTCTCCTAACCTATTCACGTCATCCGCATAGCAATTCCTCATAGAAGCTATCCTTTATATGGTCGTCTTTCTTTTCTGTAGGGGCGTGAGCATTTATAACTACGATATCGCACCATCTACCCTTAAGTACTAAATACGATAACCTGTACTGATAAATTCGACCTTTTTTACTGCTGATTTTATTCTTTTATGTACAAAGAATCCTGTTCCTAATTGATGATTAATGTTTCCTTTCCCATAATACAAGTAATCGCCTATTTGAGATATACCGTTCCCATCTAACCTAACCTCTTGTACTCCCACAAAGTCTATTCTATATCTAGCTAGTTCTTTTGCTACTAATGTTACCCTCCTGTTCTATACAGATTTGTAACATTCCAAGTACAAAATCTCATAAACTTATTCCTTTGCTGTGGTCGTGCCAGAGAATCAGTCCCATTCCGAGGCTTATTTCAAGGTTTCGTAACAAGCTGTTTTTTTGCGGTGATGGGTTGTTAGCCCTTCGCCCAACCCCCAAGCTGGAGGACCACCCCTCATCGGCTGTCCACGACTGCTTATTCAATATATTCACAGCTACCCTCCATATCTGGAGGCCGTCTCCTTGATCCGCAACCTGAGGACGCGCCATGCTGTGGTGATAGGGACCCACAATACATGGACAATAAAAGTACATACAAATAATTATTAAAATAATTGTAATTGGAAATGAAAGGATGAAATTATATAAATTAATATAATACAGGGACATCATTTTATTTTTACTAACATTTCTGATATTAACCTGCCTATACCTTTGAATCAACGGTTGCTAACCCCTTCCATGACTGGAGTTCGATGGCGTAATATACAAACAAATCACTTTACTAGGTATAGGAGGGAAGAAAAGTAATTCATCCATTTACGTAAACTAGAAAATATCAAGCTTTTGAGTTTGATAATTTTCATTAGGTTTTTTTTAATCAAAATACAGTACAATATTAACAATAAGTGTTTTTACTCACGAACTGAGCTGTCCATGTGGACGTATTCATTATGCAGTGTATATTAGAGTGTCTATAGCACATTAGCGTACACTATAGAGAATGAAGTTAAATTGAAAAATAATCATAATATGGATATTTAAACACATTTTTCAAAATGGTGGCGGTTCATTTCGATTAATGTATGTAATTCCAATTACCAGTTTCGTCCTTCGTACTAGTAGGCCTAACTCATGTTGAAATAATTCTGTACCTACTCTATAAAAGAGTACCTTACGTACTGTAAACTCAATCTTCACTTCTGCTCGATCCGAAAATATAAAATTACTCAGACATTCTGTCTACTGTCCGTCCAAGTGATTATGTCGCAGGATCTTAGAAAGGAGGGAAATCACGTGACAGTTAATTACTTAACGAGGCCTGTTATTTAAGTTATTTTAAACAGTTGTATGGGTATAATATTACGTATGTGTCCAATTCCTAACAGAAATTAAAATTCTCAGAAAAGAGCTAAGACAGCCCAGCCACTAGCCTTTACCGAGAGGCGAATAGAAGCTGGTGGGGAAAACCGAAATGCGACAAATGGAGGATAGTACCTGTGCGAAAATGATTCAATATTGAAAGCTCTTTCGTCATTGGAAAACGCGAACATATTTTTGGAACGTACTGTGACGATAAGGCTACTATGACTTGGATCTGTGTGGAAGACGGTTGAACTTCATTCGTAGAAGGGGTGGGAGTGAAGTACATTCAAAAACTCAGGTACAATAAAAATTGAAGTAAAAATAAAATGATGTCCCTGTACAAATGATATAAAAGATAACGAGAATAATATTATAATACATATCTAAACAAGAGACATAAATTAATAACTGACATAAAACTCCAAAAGTATATCATCATCATCATCATCCTTGGCTCGACAATCCATCATGGGTCCTGGCTGTCCATAGGAGTTTCCGCCATTAATCCCTATTTCTAGCAACACTCATCCACTCCAGTAGTTCTGGCATCCTCCCTGATGCCATCCTCCCTGATGCCATCCTCCCATCCCAAAAGTATATACTACACATTAAATGGATCCAAGTTCAATCCATGCAAATTAGCATATTTTATGCATCTGCAGACCGGAGAGAGAGATTTAGAATTTCTATTGTAAAAAAATTTTATGAAATCTTAAACCCTTAGCAGGAATACGAAGACTCTTCAAATTATTCACGATTGTACACAGCTCCACAGAATGCCACTATGCGTTGTTTATGTGAACTGCGTTTCGTCTGTAGCGACGGGAGAAGAGCGAGGCGCGGGTGACATCTATACTCCTCGCTGTACTCAACTGAAATCTACACTTTTGGTACGAACTTCTTACCTATGGTTAAGATAACAGTGCGTTTGTGATATACCTCATACGGGATTATATCTATAAGGAAAGTATCATCGAATTATCGAGGTAACTAACAGTGCTGAAGTAATATGACTTAGCCAGGATTAAGTATGCAAGTCGTCATGAAATCTTACATTACTGAAATACTTCTGTAACTTATCTCAACTAAGACTAAACCCATAACAATAAAAAATTAATTTATCTTCTTAAGTTCGGATTGAAATACTTCTATAACTTATTTCAGACTAAGCTCAGAATAGAAGTGCTATTGGATTACCATGGTAACTTACAGAAATGGTATTTACAGGAATACAGCGACTTCTTCGATGACGGAACAAAATTTGAATTCTATAGATCTTAAAGATTGTAAACAAAGCAGCAGAGAAAGTTTTCTTAGAGTGAAAAGTTTTCTTCATTCCTTTCCCCAGCAACGAACCATTATATAAAAAAAATCGTGATATTGTCCACTGTGTTCTAAAAGAATAAGAATTAAACAAGAAACTATCTACGTAAGTTACGTGTTACCTTAGTAACACGTAAGAAATCTTAAACATATATGAAGATCTAAATATTTAATATTTACCATTCAACTGTTTTCGTAGCATCTCAACCACAGAAACGTCAGGAGTGAGTGTTTTAGTATTAATTAAATTAGGTGGCGTCTCTTCCGTGATTTTGCTGTTTGTAATGACGACCAGCTCTGCAGCTTCGTGCGTCAGCTGTTACCACTCGGACACGCGAGTTGCCGCATTAAGATTCAATTACTCAGTTCGGCTCTTCATTACAGCAATCCACCTCTGTTGAGGCACGAAATTAGACAGAATAATAATATATTTCTCACTTTTTTCAGAGAAGATATACACGAGTATAACTTTTTAACTGTCTTGCTCTTCCTTTTTAATGTAGAATTCGTATTTTCCCGCACAGAGTATGGGCACCCATTTCGGGACTCGTGGTGGGGGAAAAAAAAGGCAATCTTTAAAATGCTTATTGTAACAACATTATAACTCACAGCGGAATGCTAATTTTATAGTAGTTAGGTCATGAACCAATGCAATTTGTGTGAGCACGTCCAATGATGCCAAATCCCCTCGCTACTGACATGAGGGCGCCAAAGTTTCGTATAAAATTATCCATGTCGCGGCGCCTCACTCAGTAATATCTCATGTCGAGAGCAGTTCCAGTTCCTATTAAAGTAATAATTTACATATATGCGTTATACTTTGAGTTAACCATAGTGAAAAATTTGTTGTGAGCTGGGACTATTTTCGGAATGTCGCTTCATATAATGAGAAAATGTAGCCTACATGCCTTTCGTTAATTACTTCTATTATCATAGATCCTTACTGTCTATTTGTAAATAGAAACAAGAATGAATTATTCAAAATAACACAACTCTAGTTTCATTCTCGAAAATGGTAGGCATATTCTACGTGTCGGTGTATCCCTGATGCAGACCAGAATTATTAGTACTCCCTACAGTTTATCTTAATCACTTCCCTGTATATTCCTCTCTATTTTAAAATTTTCTTAATTTATTTCTCCCGTTATCATATTTATATTTCACTGTTTCTCTTCCAGATATTTCTTCCTATCTTCTTTCTTTCTTCCTTCTTTCCTTCCTTTCCTTCTTTATTATTTTTTTTTCACTTATTCTTGTCGGCCTGGGTGGCGCAGTCGATATAATGCTGGCATTATATCGATCCCGGCCGAGGTCGATAGCATTTAATTATGTTTAAATGCGACAGGTTCATGTCAATAGATTTACTGGTTGTAAAGGAACTTCTGCGGGACAAAATTCCGGCGCACCAGCGACGCTGATATAACCTCGGCAGTTTCGAGCGTCGTTAAATAAAACATAATTTAATTCAATTTCTTTACTTGTTTCATTTTATTTTTCTTTCCTTCTTTTTACTTTCAGTTTTTTATTAATTTTTTTCCCCTTATTTTTATTTTTCTTTCCTTTTTTATATTTCTTTCCTTTTTTCTTTTTATTTTTCTCTCCTTATTTCTTTTTATTTTTCTTTCCTTATTTCTTCTTATTTTTCTTTCCTTATTTCTTCTTATTTTTCTTTCCCTTTTTCTTTTCATTTTTCTTTCCTTATTTCTTTTTATTTTTGTTTCCTTATTTCCTTTTATTTTTCTTTCCTTTTTATCTTTATTTTTCTTTCCTTATTTATTTTTATTTTTCTTTCCTTTTTTCTTTTTATTTTTCTTTCCTTATTTCTTTTTATTTTTCTTTCCTTATTTATTTTTATTTTTCTTTCCTTATTTCTTTTTATTTTTCTTTCCTTTTCCTTTTTATTTTTCCTTCCTTATTTCTTTTTATATTTCTTGCCTTTTTTCTTTTTATTTTTCTTTCCTTTTTATTTTTCTTTCCTTATTTCTTTTTATTTTTCTTTCCTTTTTTCTTTTTATTTTTCTTTCCTTATTTCTTTTTATTTTTCTTTCCTTATTTATTTTTATTTTTCTTCCCTTATTTCTTTTTATTTTTCTTTCCTTTTTTCTTTTTATTTTTCTTTCCTTATTTCTTTTTATTTTTCTTTCCTTATTTCTTTTTATTTTTCTTTCCTTATTTATTTTTATTTTTCTTTCCTTATTTCTTTTTATTTTTCTTTCTTTTTTTCTTTTTATTTTTCTTTCCTTATTTCTGTTTATATTTCTTGCCTTTTTTCTTTTTATTTTTCTTTCCTTTTTATTTTTATTTTTCTTTCCTTATTTCTTTTTATTTTTCTTTCCTTTTTTTCTTTTTATTTTTCTTTCCTTATTTCTTTTTATTTTTCTTTCCTTATTTCTTTTTATTTTTCTTTCCTTATTTCTTTTTATTTTTCTTTCCTTTTCCTTTTTATTTTTCCTTCCTTATTTCTTTTTATATTTCTTGCCTTTTTTCTTTTTATTTTTCTTTCCTTTTTTCTTTTCATATTTCTTTCCTTATTAATTTTTATTTTTCTTTCCTTTTTCTGTTTATTTTTCCTTTCTTTATTTCGTTTTGTATTTCTTTCCTTATTTCTTTTCATTTTTTTCCTTCCTTATTTCTTTTTATATTTCTTTCCTTTTTTTCTTTTTATATTTCTTTCCTTATTTTGTTTCATTTTTCTTTCCTTATTTCTTTTCATTTTTCTTTTCTTATTTCGGTTCATTTTTCTTTCCTTTTTTCTTTTTATTTTGCTTTCCTTATTTGGTTTCATTTTTCTTTCCTTTTTTCTTTTCATTCATGCTTTTCTTCTTCTTTCTTTGTGTTTTCTATCCTTTTTAGCTTTTCTTTTCTTTTTTTCTTTTCTTTTCATTTTATTTTTATTTTCTCCTTTCCTCTTGTTTATCTTTCCTTTCTTTTGATTTTTCTCTCCTTTTTTCCTTTCCTTTAACTTTCATTTTTTCCCTCCCTTTATCAACTCTATCATCATCGTCACTAACATTACTTCTGTTGTCATAATCTCCAACGCAACACTTCTCCATATTAATCATCTGGCACGTAGGCTACTGGCAATGAACTGCTGTACTGTAAGTTTGCATTAATTCGCGTGATGGTGCGGCATTGCAGTCAACTTTAACACCTGGAAGGCATTTCTTTTTTTTATCTGGGTGGCGATGTGTCAATTTTATCGCCTAAGAAAGCAACTCGCTGCTAATTAGGGAGGTTGGTCCGTTGGTCGGACTTAGCTCCGCTGTAGCTCTCGTTCACACGTCGGCGCGGACTGTAATTTCGGTTGTAAATGAGCCGAAATAATTGCCGCACTGCAAACACAGGATCGCGCGGGAAATTGATATTAATCGTGACCCCTGCATCGTGCGTGTCAGACTACACGCACAGCACGACGCGGCCCAAAACACACCACGTTTAATTACGAACACTCGGTCTTCTTTTCCTCTTGCAGTCAGAATTGTTGTACTCTGCTCAAGTATTACTTAGTGTAGGTTGAAATACAGGGATTTTCAAAAGTAAGAAGTAACTTCAATTGCTCATTTTCTTAATTTTGTGCAAAATCTAAAAAATTCTGGCACTGTCTTATTACATTACACAAGAAATTAGATTTTTTGCATCACTATGGCAACGAGTTTGTTTGTTTTTTATTTTGCTGGTGGTCGTGTTATTAGATAGGCATCTACCTGTAACTTGGCCTGCAAGATCGCCAGATATTAGGGGAGAGTTGGGTAGTATCGGACATCGGGTAATATCGGACAGTGCGTTTCTTTCATCTATCACCAGATGGTAGTACTTGGATAACATGGTTACGTCCACACCTGTGGAATAACGGTCAGCGAAACCAGGCGGCCCGGGTTCGAATCCCGGTTGGGGCAAGTTACCTGGTTAAGGTTTTTTCCGGGGTTTTCCCTCAACCCAATATGAGCAAATGCTGGGTAACTTTCGGTGCTGGACCCCGGACTCATTTCACCGGCATTATCACCTTCATTTCATTCAGACGCTAAATAAAACCTAGATGTTGATACAGCGTCGTAAAATAATCCAATAAAATAAAAAAAAACATGGTTACGTTTTTGTATGCGCCATAAGAGAAACGTAACCATGTCATTCAAGTACTATCATCTGTTGGTAGATGAAAGAAACTCACTGTCCGATATTACCCGATGTCTGATACTACCCTATTGTCCCCTAATCGAGCAGAATATTGCGCTCTTTTTTCTTAACTTACATTAGAAGATACGCTGTTTACAACACTAATTTTACAGTCATTGTTTCTTCAAAGATATTAATTTTAGTAGCAATGTTTTTTTTTTTTTTAACTTTTCTTGTTTTTTATGTAGGCCTATACTACTACCGTCCCGCGCCGTGGCGTCGTGGTCTAAGGCATCCTGCCTGGGACTCGCGTTACGGAATGCGCGCTGGTTCGAGTCCTCATGGGGTAGAAATTTTCTTATGAAATTTAGGCAGTGTATGGGACCTGTGCCTACCCAGCATCGTGATGCACTTGGAGAGCTACGATAGGTAGCGAAATCCGGTTACGCAAACCAGCTGTAACGGCTGGGGGGCTCATCGTGCTAACCACGCGATACCTCCATTCTGGTTGGATGATCGTCCACCTCTGCTTCGCCATGTGGGTGTGAGCCAGCAGCCGGCTGGTCGGTCTTAGCCCCTAGTGGGCTGTAGCTCCACGGATTACTATTATTATACCACCACTGAAAATATTAGATCGTTTTTTCTTAACACCTTGTATTTATGATTGTTAAAATCCGTGATTGTCTAAAAAGTGGCCGACAATGTTCCAGATAGTTTGATTTACATAAAATTCTAATGGCTTTCTTTTGTAAAATCAAGACGCTTCCAATTTTGGTTCCATTTCCCCAGAAAATTAGGGCATATAGGATTATCGACTGAAAGAAAGAAAAGTAGGCACATCTTATAGTAATATACGTTACAAGAGCGGTATGTTGACGTTTTCATGGTGGAGGAAAAGATTGAAAAAGCGAAACGTAGTTGAGCTTTTTTAATTTCCGAGAACATGAAAACAAACATACCGCTCGTGTATCGTACATTATTTTGTGCGAAGATCGTTTATTCCGTACCTGAAAGACGAATTTCTAATTAGTTGCAATGAAATCTCCATCTTGGTTTCTGTTTAATGACGGCAACTTCGGAAAACCAAAATATCTTTCTTCAACATTGTGTTGCTATAAAATGTTTTCTGTGTTTACTATACTCCAGCAGGCCGTGATATACGTCTGTCTTTTTTTCCCCCCAGTCTATAAATGCGAACTTAAAACAAACGGCAAGGTTATGTAATGATTTATTTTTCATTTTAATATTTTAACAATATTATTTATATAACATATTGCAGTAATAACATCGGCATCTGGAATCTTGTTGATTTTTTCACGGCTTCCTTAATGTTACTTGTATCAGGAATGCAATAAGTTTCGTGGAGTAGTAGACTTTACTTAATTTTTGCAAATATTTAAAAACAATAATTAACATTGCAATTTAGGTGAAATTGCAGTGGTAAGTTTCCAATTTATAATTATTACTATGTTAAACGTCTCTAAAAATAATATGTTAAAAGCCTAAAGCAGTAAAATGAATGTCGCGCTTAAGCGGTAAGAAGAGGGAAATTGTTATGAGTGTTACGTTGGGAATACTGAATGTAGTATTTCACACTTACCGCGTATTGGTTCTGTGCGGAAAACAAGCAAATACGCACGATCTCGCACAAAATAATTTTGAGAAACGCAAGTCGTGAATTTCTTAAACAAATATAAAACTCTTGATAGCTTTGTGCATAATATGTATTCGATGTGCTTATCCCATGTTAAACTGGAGTCTATAAAAATGAATGAAGTTATGCTTGACTTGCTCGTTTGTATATTTTATCGAGACTGAATACCCGTATACCTATAATGGAGCTCTTGTATTTTTTTTATCAGTTGTCATGTTTTGTGTAAATTTTGAAATTCTTTGTCAGTTGAAATATTCATGAATTAAATAGAGGTAACACTCAAAACTAGACGTCCAATTAGCATTTTAAATGAGTATTGTATCAGACATAGCAGAAGGTGAAATGTGTGAAAGAATATTCTGTCTATTTTAAAAGAATGTAATAAAAAACTGTTGTCTTGTCCTATTAGGAACATGTCAATGGGCCTGATCTTTTGGGATTAGCATTTGAAACGAGGCTGTGACAGCAGGTTTATTTGTGGTGGGACACATTTCTAATTTTCTTAAAAAAGGACCTCATTTTGTGGGGTATTTTTCGATCGCCTGACGCAATTTCATTATTTAGAAATTTGTCATGTCACCTTTGAAACCTTGGCCATCGCCACAGGCCAGCAAGCTTTTTGGTGCAATAGAAAGCAGAATGATGTAATTTTGGTCGTGCTAAACGGAGCAATTAAGACAATGACAGAATGTTATTGTTACGTAGATGAGAGAACATGTTAAAATGTAACATTTCTATATCATCAATAACTTAAGTATGTATTTTTGTGGACGTGAATACGAATTGTGATGTAGATGATTACAGCTAGTTTCGGGAGTCACTGCTGACGGTTGGAATTTTATTTCTTTTTGTAACAGCTTTGCAGACGATTTTAGAATTCAGATGCAAATTGTAACAGGTATAATTTTCTGTTTTATAAACTTATATAATTATTCTAATCTAGTTACCGTTTCATGAAGTGTTTACGTTTGTAAGGATTGTCGAAACTCTTTCTGTGAGAGATGGTGTCCCGTCTGTAGTTCTGTAGTTCAGCGATAGCACATTGTTCTTGCAAGGTTATTTCACTTCCACCCTGTAATATATATATATATATATATATATATATATATATATATATATATATATATATATAAGAAATTGATAAAAATCCCAAAAAGTACTTATACATAGAATCGATTTATGATTTAAATCCAGATGTTAATTTTTTTTATTCAATTTTGTAACGAAAAGTGTTGAAAATCTATATATATAATTTGAACTGGTAATGGAAATTACGGGAAAACGGTTGAACGGATTTTAATAAATGGCCCTCATTTTGAAGCTTGGAACCCAAAGTTTTTCGGAAAAGTAGTAGTTTTCAGTGAAATGTCAATTTTCATACATAATTTTCCTATTTTCCAATAGCCATCTGTTGTCAGTTTTGAGAACAATTTTATTGAATCACGGCCGACTTGATTGAATTTCAGAACAAAACACACACTACAATAAACAATAGGCTATTACACGAAGGCCATGACCTGCAGGATTGCCGACATATTTAGAGCTCAATTCAATTTGTTATTAAAAACTGATTCTGCAGTGTATAATTTTCTGAGTACAGCTGTGTATTGGATATTCAAATCTACGAAACTTGAGGTGGTTTGATGACATTATTACCATTAGAAATTAAATATTATTATAGTTAATATCATGATGCGTCTATTCTTCATTAATTGTACATAATATTGATGCTATATTGATGACATGAAAGTGAAACGTTTTGAGGTTATGTAAGTAAATGTAGAGAATATCTTAATTTAGATCTTCATTTCTATAATTTACTGAGTGACTGCTATATATAACTACAAAACTTAAGTAAGATAATAACATTGTTATTAAAAATCAAATATTTTTATACTTATTAAACCAGTGGGGTTGGGTCTTTTTCATATACTTAATGGCGATGTTGCCCAGGATAGGGACCAATGGCGGGCTTATTTGAGGGCGGCAATGAACCTCCGGGTTCCTTAAAAGCAAGTAAGTAATGGCGGTGTAGTGTAGATATTGATATGTGTCATTGCCTTCATTATTGGCTCGAGAGAGCGCAAAAATTACAGTTCCTAAGGAAAGATCAAAAAGTATTACTTACTGATAAAATAAGAGGCCTAGAAAATTTTGTAGTCTCCAGATAATTTCAGCAGGATCTCTTAGTAGGATAAAATGATTTTACGCTCTACATTTCAAGTTCTAAATGCAGCAGCTATACGAAAATGCTATTGTTCGAAAGCTTAGCAAACCTGACATTTTTTTTAACTTTTGCCTACAATCCACAATGACCTGAAATAGCTACTGCTATCGTCCTGACATTGATACTTGCGTTTTCGCGTTAAAACTCAAAAACTGAAGTTGGATAGGTTCAAGAAAAAGTATTTGGTCTAAAAAAATCCATTCAGAGGGAGTATGTTTCATTATTATGGAAGATAATAACTATCAAAAAGACAAGTATTCTTCATTGAAAATAAAAGTGAACAATTTTATTTGAACGTCTAACGAACTTAGTTTGCAGCAGCATTTGCTGCACAAGCCACTAGTAATATTTTAATTGATGTAACAGAAAATTCAGAGTATAATCTATTTTGATTACAGTATATGAACGTCCCGCCTAGCCTGGGTGGTAGCAGGTTTTCCTGCTGATCCGTAATTACTCTCGGGCGTGGGTTCTATTCCCGTTTGGGCTGATTACCTGGTTGGGTTGTTTCCGTGGTTTTCCTCAACTGTAAGGCGAATGTCAGGT
The DNA here is from genome assembly GCF_040183065.1 of Periplaneta americana. Classification (NCBI taxonomy): domain Eukaryota; kingdom Metazoa; phylum Arthropoda; class Insecta; order Blattodea; family Blattidae; genus Periplaneta; species Periplaneta americana. Next base: position 21,410,698 of record NC_091130.1, read on the forward strand.
AATCTGTGGCGAATCCTCGGCCCCAACTCTCCAAATACCATTTCGCTATCATTAATTCCATCGACGCTAAGTAACCTAATAGATATACAGTGTCGTTAAATGGCCAAGTAAAAATAGTACGTAAACCCTAATATTTGCGATTTTTATGATAATACAGTACATCAGTAATTATATTTGTAAGGTAGAGAAAAAAGACATGAACAGAATCAAAGCAATGGAAATGAAATTTTTCAGGAGGACAGCGGAATATACTCTTCTAGACCGAAAAAGGAATGAAGAAAATTTAGAACAATTAGAAGTAGAGTCAGTAGAAGAAAATATCAGCAGATACAAATTCAATTGGCTAGATCATGTAAGAAGAATGGAAAATTCAAGAATCCCAAAAATTTTGATGCAATATAAACCTAGAGGACATCGTCGACCAGGAAGACCTTTAAGAAGACTGCTAGATGGAGCCGAAACAGGTCTACAGAGGCCTAATTCGTGAAGGATGATGATGATGAGGAGTGATCTTGGATCATGTTTTAAACATACCAGTTTTCAGTATTGTACAAGATACAGTAAAGGAGAAAAAATTTTGAATATTTCCAAAATTTTACTGCTGTAAACTGTACCTAATCCCTTAAGGTGACAAAATCTCAATCTCCCTACCGGGAATTAAACCAAGTACTTGTGAATTTATCCTAAATATGGTACTAATTTGTTCGTAACTGTAGCTACTACATAAAGTATGTAGTGTGTAAAAATAATGATGTTTTAAATTTCCCCGAGGTAAAGTTGTTTTTTGTTCATTTACATCTGTTATAAACATTTTAAAAATCTAGTGATGTAATTCGTACAAAACTTGTCTGCTTTATTTTATTATAATTGGATTTATAAAATATCCTTGAGCATCAAAACAGTTTATTGCCCCAGGAGACATTTGTTTTTGCTAACTGACTTTTATATAAAAATTAACTTTTACTGTATGAAAACAAATTTTCTTCAATAAATTCATTTTGTTTATTAGTTAAACATAACCACAAGCAATGTAGAGGCTTTTATATTGTAATAGAGTACACATAGTACGATATGTTTAACAAAACCAATTTTGAGTATTTTAGTCATTTGTCTTTTTCGTAAAACATTATAAAATCGTTTAACTTTCCTCATTTTCTGTAAGTTCTAATCTCCATTGTAAAGTAATTTCAGGTGTGTGTGTGTATAACCATCCTGAAACCAAAAATCGCTTTTTTAATTTTTCTTTGTATGTCTGTCTGTCTGGATGTTTGTTACCTTTTCACGCGATAATGGCTGAACCGATTTATATGAAAATTGGAATATAAATTAAGTTCGTTGTAACTTAGATTTTAGGCCATATGGCATTCAAAATGCTTTATTTAAAAGGGGGGTTGTAAGGGGGCTTGAATTAAATAAATCGAAATATCTTCCTTATTATTAATTTTCGTGAAAAGTGTTACGTAACAAAAGTTTTTTTTTAAATGATTTCCGATAAGTTTTACTCTATGCAAAATTTTGATAGGACTGATATTTAATGATATAAATGAGTTTTAAAATTAAAATAACGCCATCTAAGGCGCTGCAATTAAATAAAAACAAATGACTTCGTCTATAAGGGGCTTTGGACAACAACAATCGAAAGCTATTAAACATAGCCTACAGAGAAGGTTTTTTGTGTTTGTATGAAGTAATATCGGAAGCTAAATTAACCGATTTGTATATACGTTTCATTCCAAGCAAAATTTTGATGGGACGAAATTGCACCAAAAACGGATGTTCTCTGAACCAAATGACAATATTTTAATTATTGCATGTAATAACAATTATTAAGAAACATATTAAAGGAATTATCATTGCACTGAATGAGTGATCTCTGGACCAAAATGATCGCATTTTAATTATATAAATACAATTTAAATTAAGTGAGATATTAAACGATTTATCCTTCTATCAAACACGAATGTTCCCTGGACCAGATGTCCGATTTTAATTATGTAATTACTTTATATTTATTTCTAACAAGTGCAGTGGAGCGCACGGGCACAGCTAGTATATAATATACAGGGTGGAAGGTAAGGTAGTACATTAATTGACAGGGGCCATAGAACTCATTATTTAGAGTAAATTTTGTCGAATAAAAAAAATTATAGGACTTACGGATAGTGAGATAATTACAAGTGTTTCGAAAGCGCTGATGCCAATTGCAAGATGTGTCAACGCCGCATAAGTAGTACCCCACAACTCCGTGCGGTCAGCGACTTGAAGGGGGTGGGTTAAGTTCAACTACCTTTCACCGTGTTTCTTGCAGCAGATGAGGGGAGGACGGCAGCAAAAAAAAAATGTACTGAGCTTCGGTGCAATACTTCGCGAGCTAATCTGGGGATAAATCTTCGCACAAAAAGACTCACGTAAACTCCGGATAGGGACGTAACTGTTGTTTGTTTAGTTTGTGTAATTTAATGTCAGAAAATGTAAATTAATAACCCGAATGAACAAAATAGCTCGTGTCCGGACGCAGTTCAACAATGAATGCAAAAATTATCAACTTACAATGCAATACACTAACAATTCAATACGAAGTATGGCGTAATAATTTTAATGTAAGCAAGAAATACGTACAGAAATAACAAGAAATAACGTGGAAATCAGGAAATTATACCCAATTAGTGAAAACATTTAGGATTGAAGTTTCAGTTACAATTACAGTAGAACCTCTATTATCCGTGGTAATGAAGGGGATGGAGTGAACGGTTGATCGAAAAAATCGGATAATCAGTACCATTAAACATTCTGCAATTTCCTCCATAGTCTTGTATTTAACTCGCTAGGTAGTGGATCAAAGGTTCACTGATTTAAGTCTGATTATCAACGACGGTTTTTAAAGGGGCAAGGAAGCCCTTTGTAATGACTGTCTCAGGCAAGATAGGAATAAAGGAGGTCTCATGTTGTAGATTTACATATTTTTTACACTTTATCGTTTTTTTTTATTAAATCGCGCAGTTGTAGCTCCAATTTCGCATTCTGATGCGAAATGAGCCACAGTTTCTCTATCTCAATTATTTCCATTTTTTTTCGATACTTAGCAGAATACGTTTTCTGTTAATACTCGTGGAAGACATTTTACATACAAGTTATATTATAGAACGACAATTCGATAGTAGACAATGCTGTGTGATAAAGGCTTGTAATAACACTCTCTAGCAAAAAACATATGTAGAACCTACTAATATGATGTACAAAACAGTACTTCATAAAGGCGAGGTTATTTATTTCTGAAGAAAGAAAAAAGAGCAAGAAATAGACAGCAGTCGGATAATCCGCCAATCGGTTAATAGGGTGGCGGATAATCGAGGTTCTACTGTAATGAGAAAATAAAGCTGATGGAACTTTGTGAACAAGAAGTAATTAACATTACAGTTTGTTATTTCTCCAGCCTAAGTTGTTTAAATGCAGAAAATAATAGAGTGTAAATAATTAAATAAATAATGGAATTGTGTGTTTTTATTGATTGATTGATTCATTGATTCATTGATTTATTCATTTATTTAATTAATTAATTTATTTATTCATTAATTTAATTAATTTATTTATTCATTCATTCATTAATTAATTCATTTAATTAATTTATTCATTGATTCATTCATTTAATTTATTTATTCATTCATTCAATCATTTATTCATTTATTTAATTTATTTATTTATTCATTAATTCATTCATTTAATTAATTAATTTATTAATTAATTTATTTATTTATTCATTCATTCTTTATTTATTTTATTTATTTATTTATTTATTCATTCATTCATTTATTTTATTCATTTATTTATTTATTTATTCATTCATTTATTCATTAATTTAATTTATTTATTCATTCATTCATTTAATTAATTTATTTATTCATTTAATTAATTTATTTATTTATTTATTCATTCATTCAATCAATCTATTTATTTATTTATTTATTCATTCATTCATTTATTCATTTATTTAATTTATTTATTCATTCATTTATTTAATTAATTTATTTATTCATTTAATTAATTAATTTATTTATTTATTCATTCATTCATTCATTTAATTAATTAATTTATTAATTCATTCATTTTATTTATTTATTTATTCATTCATCCATTCATTCAATCAATCAATTTATTTATTTATTTATTCATTCAATTAATTTATTAATTCATTCAATTAATTTATTCATTCATTCATTTAATTAATTAATTTATTTATTCATTCAATTAATTAATTTATTTATTCATTCATTTAATTAATGTATTTATTTATTCATTCATTCATTCATACATTCATTCATTTCGTTCATAGTTTTCTGCTCAAGACAGGTGTTTCACTGCAAACCGAACATTCTCCAATCCTTCTTATTTCCTGCCTTCCTCTTGCTCTCCGCATAGGCTATGATCCATGAATCTTATTGTCATCTATAATCTGGTATCTTCTTCTGCCGTTTACCGTTCCATTCATTGCATCCTTCAGTAGGTAGTTTCTTTTCAGCTAGTGACCAAATTAATTCCTTTTTCTCTTCCTGATCAGTTTCAACATCATTCTTTCTTCACTCACTCTTTCCAACACAGCTTCCTTTCTTAGTCTATCTGTCCATTTCACACGCTCCACTCTTCACCATATCTAAATTTCAAATGTTTCTAGTCGCATCTCTTCACTTCGCCGTAATGCCCATGTTTCTGCCCCCATACAATGACACACTCCACACGAAGCACTTCACTAGTCTCTTCCTTAGTTCCTTTTCCAGAGGTACTGGGATCTTTTAAGATTTGAAAGAGAGAGTTGTGTGCGGAAAGCAACGGGAAGCTACATCTTTTATCTTTCCTCCCCAAAAAACTGCAAACATGGCATGGTGACTTTTTCGGTAGAGTTTGTAGATACCGTTGCAATTCGGACCCATGTTGATTAGAACTTTTTCACTCAAAATAATCCCAGAAACACGTAGGTAAGTTGTGGACATCTCGCTGCGGGACACCCTGTATAGTATCACATAACTACAATGACATAAAGAGTTGGGATGGGTAAGATAGGGTTGGAGACGTGTTTTCAATAAGTTCAGTATTCCGTATACATTTTCATTATTCTATCTGTAGTTAATTATGGACTCTAGTTATAGGTGTACTAACGAAATTACCCGAGGAAGCAACGTGGGCATTTGTAGGGGGGCAAGGGGTCCTACCGACACCATATGTCTTGCATTCCTAAGATCAGAAACTGCAGTCCAAACGTAGATGAAGCTTTAGCAACTGAGTTTCTTTCAAAATTATTTTGTTATGCATTGGCAACACCGATTGTTATCTGTGACACCTATTCGTGTAAGTAATTACTAATGTAGACACACTTACACGAACAAGTTAAATCAATCACTATGGATTAGCAGGGGTCAAATATCTCTGAACGCCAGTATATTTTGTGTCATGTTTTAACTGCTCATATTGGTACAGTGAAATGTATTGTAGAAGAAAATCGTACATCATAATCTTGCCCGGAGGAAATGGGATGTAGCTAACTAGAAGGCGATCTTCGAAACATAATCTACAAATCATACTTATGAATAATTTGAATATGTAATAATAATAATAATAATAATAATAATAATAATAATAATAATAATAATAATAATAATAATAAGAGTCCACACCTGTGGAGTAACGGTCAGCGCGTCTGGCCGCGAAACCAGGTGGCCCGGGTTCGAATCCCGGTCGGGGCAAGTTACCTGGTTGAGGTTTTTTCCGGGGTTTTCCCTCAACCCAATACGAGCAAATGCTGGGTAACTTTCGGTGCTGGACCCCGGACTCATTTCACTTGCATTATCACCTTCATATCATTCAGACGCTAAATAACCTAGATGTTGATACAGCGTCGTAAAATAACCTAATTAAATAAAATAATAATAAGAGAATTATATAAATATAATAGAGAAGAATATAAATAGTATTAATCATCTTAAAGGTATTATTTGTGGAATAGATCAATTTATTTTATTAGATTTATTTTTTATTTATTTTTAGAATCATTTTGGTTTTTATAGATTTTTATTTTATTATTAGAATAAAGATATAAAGTATAAGCAGCACTAAAGAAAGATAAAAAATTAAAGTATATATAGCTAATATAAAAATTATTTACTAATAAAGGAATATATAATAAACCTGAAAAACTATAAGCAAATAATAATAATTATTATTATTATTATTATTATTATTATTTATTTATTTATTTATTTATTTATTTATTTATTTATTTATTTAGAATATTAACGTGCAAAAACAACAGCACAAGGCCAATTAAAGTTTAGCACGATACAAAACAGAACAAAACAACAAATGATGATGAGAATGAATGATAGAAAATGGCAATAAGATGAAATACAAACAATATAATAGTCAACATCAATCATTGATCAAATAATAATTATAAAATTATAAATTTAGTACAATGAGATAATTGAAATAATGGAATAGTCTACATTAATCAATTGACCAAATGCAAGAAATAAAATGGACAAATAATTATAAAATTAGATCAGTGAGTTAAAAACTCAAAGATATACTACACATTAAATGGATCCAAGTTGAATCATGCAAATTAGCATATTTAATGCATCTGCAGACCGGAGAGAGAGATTTAGGATTCTTATTATAAAACAATTTATGAAATCTTAAACCATTAGCAGGAATACGAAGACTGATATTGCTTATGAAAGATTCACAATCAATATCGCCCTTAATGACTTTACAAAAAAAAATAAGTAATCAAGATCCTGACGTCTGGTGAACAAACTACCGCAATTGAAATAATTGCATTTAATCTCATAGTTATAATCGGAATTTGGTAAAAATCTATAAGAACACAAGGAAATAAATTTTCTTTGAATATTCTCCAATTTAGCCGAGTCAGTGGAAGTAAAGGAGTTCCATACAACAGATGCATATTCAAGCTTGGATCTAACCAACGTATAGTATAAAATTAATAAACACATAGGAGTGGAAAAAGAATAAGTTATAGACCTAATTAGACCAAGCATTCTTAACGAATGGGTATAAATATATTGCACATGATCATGGAAATATAATTTAGAATCAAGTAGGACACCAAGATCTCTAATACAATCTTTCTTAGAATTACGACATTACTGAGAGAATAGTTAAATTTTAGGGAGATAGTTTTCCGTGAAAAGGAAATAACAAAAGTTTTGGATTGATTAATTTTCATTCCATTTTCAACAGACCATAATAATAATAATAATAATAATAATAATAATAATAATAATAATGATAATGATAATGATAATAATAATAATTATAATAATAATAATAATAATATGAATGTATTATATTGTTTTTCAACGATTTACCTAGCAAATGGCTTTTAGAGAACCCGGAGATTCATTGCCGCCCTCACATAAGCCCGCCATCGGTCCATATACTGTGCAAGATTAATCCAGTCCCTATCATTACATCCCATCTCCCTCAAATCCATTTTAATAGTATCCTCCCATCTACGTCTTGGCCTCCCCAAAGGTCCTTTTCCCTCAGATCTTACAACTAACACTTTATGTGCATTTCTGGATTCGCCCAAACGTGCTACATGCACTGCCCATCTTAAACTTTTGGATTTAATGTTCCTAATTATGTCAGGTGAAGAATACAATGCGTGCAGTTCTGCCTTGTGTAACTTTCTCCATTCTCCTGTAACTTCATCCCTCTTAGCTCCAAATAATTTTCTAAGCACCTTGTTCTCAAACATCCTTAACTTCTATTCCTCTCTCAAAATGAGAGTCCAAGTTTCATAACCATAAAGAACAACCGGTAATATAACTGTTTTATTAATCCTAACTTTCAGTTTTTTTGAGAGCAGACTAGATGACAAAAGCTTCTCAACCGAATAATAACAGACATTTCCCATATTTATTCTGCGTTTAATCTCCTCCCGAGTGTCATTTGTATTTGTTACTGTTGCTCCAAGATATTTGAATTTTTCCACCTTTGCAATACCCAATTTATATATTTCTATTTGGTAGGCTACTGTGTTCTGGTCACGAGACATAATCATATACTTTGTCTTTGCGTGATTTACTTCCAAACCTATCTCCTTACTTGCTTCAAGTAAAATTTCCATGTTTTCCTTAGTCGTTTGTGGATTTTCTCCTAACAAATTCACGTCACCCTCATAAACTAGCAGCTGAAGTAACCCGTTCAATTTGAAACTGTCTCTGTTATTCTGGAATTTCCTTATGGCATATTCTAGAGCAAAGTTAATATGTAAAAGTGATAGTGCATCTCCTTGCATTAACCCGCAGTGAATTGGAAAAGCATCAGACAGAAACTGGCCTATACGAATTCTGCTGTACGTTTCACGCAGACACATTTTAATTAATCGATCTAATTTCTTGGGAATACCAAATTCTATAAGAATGTTATATAAAACTTCTCTCTTAATCGAGTCATATGCCTTTATGAAATTTTTCAGTAGCAAATGTTTTATATTGTCAATGAAAACAGGTACTGTTTCATTAGAGGACGTTGCCTTGGAGACTTTGATAAGCTTGCTGAAGTTAGACGTTTGTGTGCTACCATTTTCTTCTCCGATGTGTGTGAACGTTATCGGAACTCAAAGAAGCGCTGTTATCTTGCAGATATCACGAAGCGGCGTATCACAAACAGGTCAGACGGTAGCCGGTGTGATTCGTGTCGCTGAGGACCGAAAATAACCTTGAGAACCAGGGCCTAGCCTCTCACAAGGCATTCATTTCCTTAAATCCCGGCCTAGAAGCTTAGCGAAAATGTAACATTAATAACACAGGTATAATAACTGAGATCTAAACTGATCTTTGTTTCATCGTCCTTAACAACCTGAAAAGTGGCTTTATGCACTACATTGAATTAAATTTTTCTACTATAGTGCGTACGTACAGTTCGACAGATAATGGAGAAAAAAATGAGAGGATAAGGGTACAGTGCATCAGTTATTCATAGATTTCAAAAAGGCATATGACAAGGTTAAGGGAGAAGTTTCATATAATATTCTTATTGAATTTGGTATTCCCAAGAAACTAGTTCGATTAATTAAAATGTGTCTCGGTGAAACGTACAGCAGAGTCCGTAAAGGTCAGTTTCTGTCAGATGCGTTTCCAATTCATTGTGGGCTAAAGCAAGGAGATACACTATCACCTTTACTTTTTAACTTTGCTCTAGAGTATGCCATTAGGAAAGTCCAGGATAACAGAGAGGGTTTGGAATTGAACGGGTTACATCAGCTGCTTGTCTATGCGGATGACGTGAATATATTAGGAGAAAATCCACAAACGATTAGGGAAAATACGGGAATTTTACTTGAGGCAACTAAAGAGATAGGTTTGGAAGTAAATCTCGAGAAATCAAAGTATATGAATATGTCTCGTGACCAGAATATTGTACGAAATGGAAATATAAAAATTGGAAATTTATCCTTTGAAGAGGTGGAAAAATTCAAATACCTGGGAGGAACAGTAACAAATATAAATGACACTCGGGAGGAAATTAAACGCAGAATAAATATGGGAAATGCCTGTTATTATTCGGTTGAGAAGATTTTATCATCCAGTCTGCTGTCAAAAAATCTGAAAGTTAGAATTTATAAAACAGTTATACTATCGGTTGTTCTTTATGGTTGTGAAACTTGGACTCTCACTTTGAGAGAGGAACTTAGGTTAAGGTGCTTAGGAAAATATTTGGGGCTGAGAGGGATGAAGTTACAGGAGAATGGAGAAAGTCACACAACACAGAACTTCACGCATTGCATTCCTCACCTGACGTTTGAGATGGGCAGGGCATGTAGCACGCATGAGCGAATTCAGAAATGCATATAGAGTGTTAGTTGGGACGCCGGAGGGAAGAAGACCTTTGGGTAGGCCTAGACGTAGATAGGAGGATAAATTTAAAATGCATTTGAGGGAGATGGGATATGATGGTAGAGACTGGATTAATCTTGCTCAGGATAGGGACCAATGGCGGGCTTATGTGAGGGCGGCAATGAACCTCCAGGTTCCTTAAATGCCAGTAAGTAAGTATAGTGCGTAAAGTTAATTTTTATCCGCTGTTATCACTACGTAAAGTGCGCCTTTGAAACACTGGAGTGGAAAAAAGTAACTAATAATCACTTTACACATTACTATTCATTTTACTGCTAAAGCAAATGCAACATTCAATGTACAGACTTCATTGAGTAAGAAATTAATGCATTAACTCGAACTTTCATGACGTAAATAATACATGTCAACACAAATAAGTAACAAATTTAGCTATCATATTTACATGTTAACCCTTATTATTCTGAAATTACATGTAGGGCTCATTACATCAAGATATAGCATTCAACTTTTCCTATTCGCTTTGTTTATTATATGGTCGATTTATGTGACTATGAAATCGTGATCATGAATGAAACAGGCAGTGTTTCCATGGATACTTATTTCTTAACGGTTCTGAGTTTAGATGGCCGTGAAATCGTGTTCTTATCGCTGTAACTTGAAATATTTATTTAATGTAAATTTGTGCTATGGTAGAAAGAATATTGTATGATACACATTCGTAAAGTTATCTTTTTTTGGCATCATGTAAAACAGGGAAACTTTTACGAGCTTGTATCATAAATAACTATTAAATCGCTCTCTCCTTGACGACATTAGCAAACATAAAATCTATACATTCATTCATTTATAACCTATTCACAAACAATACATACGTGCAGTTTATTTTCATCGGAGACAAATTTTGGTATGATAATAGTGCTTAAAAAACGTTAATGACCCAAAATTATTGACTGTCACTTTTCTGGATTTAGTTTAAGTCTTAATTTTCGTGTCCATGTCCAAATTGAGTCGAGATCGCCATTGATTTTAGTTATTGCGTTATAAGGAACACTAAACACGATTAAAAGATAAGGAAAAAAAAACATGTAGGCCTAACTTACACAGATACTTTCAGGGTGTCAAACTGATGAACACTACATACGTTCAAAAGAAAAAATAAACAACTTATGCAGAAATTTACTGGAGACTTGTTCTTCAAACAAGAAGCATTCTCTCTGAGGCAAGGAGCGGAAACTGTCAGCTGTTCCTCAAATTTCGTGTGCCCTACAGCATACGTACACAAGTACAATGTAGGCTAGTCTATGTATTTCTATTGTACGTATGTAGTAACTTACTTACTGGCTTTTAAGGAACCCGGAGGTTCATTGCCGCCCTCACATAAGCCCGCCATTGGTCCCTATCCTGAGCAAGACCAATCCAGTCTCTATCATCATATCCCACCTCCCTCAAATCCATTTTAATATTATCTTCCCATCTACGTCTCGGCCTCCCCAAAGGTCTTTTTCCCTCTGGTCTCCCAACTAACACTCTATATGCATTTCTGAATTCGCCTATGCGTGCTACATGCCCTGCCAATCTCAAACGTCTGGATTTAATGTTCCTAATTATGTCAGGTGAAGAATACAATGCGTGCAGTTCTGTGTTGTGTAACTTTCTCCATTCTCCTCTAACTTCATCCCTCTTAGTTCCAAATATTTTCCTAAGTATCTTATTCTCAAACACCCTTGGTGAGTTCGTGTGCCCTTTTCATATAATCTGAGAAGCGCTTATGACGTAAGTTTCAGATCTTGTGAGCCTTTAATTTAAAAAAGTGTTGCGATGTACGCTTTTGTTGAACACTCCTCTCTTAAGGGGAATAAGTATTACTCCAGCTATCTCCGAGAATCGAACCGAGTTAGTGGGACGATAAGCCCTTGTTATATATCTTTGATGGGAGATCATAAGACTACAAGTCAATTTTTGGCGAAATTGAGATATGTACACTTTTGTCATCATCAGCTCGATATCTATGTCTGGTAAAAAGAGAACAAGTCAAAACCTGCTGTAGAGCGCCGCATTCTCTGATGCACATAACAGTATCTTCAAAATCATGTACGATGTTAAACAGTTTTTTTGCTCTCCTGTAAAATAAGGTTTTTTGACTTGTACTCTTATGATCGCCCATCAAAGATATATCACCTGACATTTTACCTAGAATTGGAGATAACCTCAGAAAAACTAAACCAGCTGAAGCCCACCTTCGAAATACGAGTCAAGTTGTAGATTTAGGGTAGAGTTGTGTAGTACCGGACATCGGGTAATATCGGACAGTGCGTTTTTCATCTACCACAGATGGTAGTACCTGAATGACGTGGTAACATAACTGTATGCGACATCACAGAAACATAACCGTGTCATTTAGGTACTATCATCTGGTTGTGTATGAAAGAAACTCACTGTCCGATATTACCCGATGTCCGATACTACCCAACTCTCTCCTACCTATGCCGCTGGCAGGCCTTGTTATGAATTTCTGAAATAACTAAATGCTACTATATCTCTTAGTACAGCATTTCTCAAACTTTTTTCAAGTGGGGGACCCCTTTTTTTAAGTCAGAACAGTTCCGCGGACCACCTTACTCTTGCTCCCTTCGAAAGCAAATTTATCATTTTTGTAGCATATTTTAATATTAATATACTTTTGTTTCAAAGTAAAATTAATTAATTAAAATTAATTAAATTAAATTAATTTTATATTAATATTAATTAATTAAGCTAATGTTAACAGAAGAAAATTCATTTTTGCTTCTTTAATAATTGAAGGCTATTAGAGTTTGGATAATCTTTAACTTATTGACTAAAAAAAAATAAATAAATATTGGTACTGACATTAATGAGATGGATGAGCCTGCCGATTCTTGCATAGTTGTTCTATATTTGGACGTAAGCTGGTAAGCTTAAGTCGGAGATTGTCACATACATCGAGTCGATTTCGGTAGCCTGCTTTGTTTTTATTAGAATTAGTGATGAAAGCCCTTTCTCACACAGATACGTAGAAGCAAACTGAATTATAATCTCTAAAGCACCATTGTACAGTTCACTGTATTCTCTTTTCACTTGTGATGCCGTCCAGAAATTAACCATACTGTACCTTCCGCTTGGAATTTCATTTTAAATTCGGTCTCATTCGAGAGTTCAATTAACTGTTCTCCTTCACTCCATGAAAGTTTGTTTCAATATCTCAATGAAAGTGATCACAAACCTATGAAAATTCGTCATATTTACTTGGAAAATAAGTTTCAAATTCTGACCTCAGAGTTGTATTATTGGTGTACGACGTACAGTACGTGACCATTTCAATGTGCAGACTGGGTGTCGGCAAAGCAATTAAGAAAGTCATAAATACATGAAAAGGTTCGGCCCTCTGTTATGAATTTGGGTAGTCCCTGGCGGGGATACAGGTGCAGCGCCAGATGTGCAGGGAAAAGATGGCGAGAAACACCATGTTCATAGTGCTTTAAATCCCTCTTTTGTTGTTGAGAGTAGAGTGGTAATCAGTAGACGGATACGGTAACAAATTCCATGAAATGTCAGTACTGAGGGAAAAAGTATTGTATTGTATTGTATTATATTGTATTGTATTTATTAAAATTCCATGGTATTCATAATTTGCTTTACAACTAGAATATGGAACAAGTCAAAAAACGTAATACTATTATAAAGTCTTAACTTATAGTCACAGTCTAGATGGCATAATATACAGACGAGATTTACAATATAGTCTACTAGTACAACACATAGTTTTAGTATCAATTTCATGAAGTGTTATTGAATGTCATGAATTCACCTACAGAATAGAAGGCGTGAGAAATTAGGTACTTCTTTAATTTGGCCCTAAATAATCTTATGTTTTGAGTTTCATTTTTTATATCGATAGGGAGGCTATTAAAAATTTTTACTACCATATAACGCACTCCTTTTTGATAGCACGATAGACTTGCCGATGGAGCATGAAAAACATTTTTTGACGTGTATTTATGCTATGAACTGTTGAATTAGTTACAAAGTTTTCACGATTACATACGAAGAAGATTATTAATGAAAAGATATACTGACAAGCCATGGGCATTATTTGTAGTTTTTTAAAAATGGTGCTACACGATTCCCTAGATTTGGCACCTACTATTATTCTAATTACTCTTTTTTGTAATAGAAATATACTGTTACTATCTGTGGAATTTCCCCAGAATATTATTCCAAAACTCATTACCGAGTGGAAGTATGCAAAGTATATTGTTTTTAAGGTATTGATACTTACTATCTTTTGCATAGATCTAATAGCAAAACAAGGTGAATTTAGTTTGGGGGTAATTTCTTTAATATGATTTTTCCAATTTAACACATTATCGATTTTTAAGTCAAGAAATTTGGTTGATGTTGTTTCTGATAGGGATCTATTGTTAATTATTGCGCTAGAAATTTGCGAGGTTGAATTTGCACAGGATTTAAATTGAATTATATTAGTTTTGTTACAATTTAATACCAATTTATTGACTGAGAACCAGTCACATGGCGATTGCCATGTGTCATTTCCAAACTCTGAGATTTTCAGCTATAGAATGATACGCAATTCGTTTGAATTTCATTTTTTCTTCTGTCTTTTATGAAGGACCACAAGGGCAGACCTCGAGGGCCAAAGGTGGTCCGCGGACCTTAGTTTGAAAACTGCTGTTGTATTAGGCCTATATACTACATTTTGATTGAAAACGTGTGTAATTGGCCCATTCCTTTACAAAAGCTTTGAGAGAATGTCTTGAGATGTAGACGAAAAAACTCATCTCAATTTAACAAGTTTATCTGTTAAAAAAATAAATATTGTTAGGAGGCAATAGTTTTGAAAACCACTAAAATGTGGTTTCTTATATTTTCCTCACTTTTGAGCATGCTACCCCGCTGGGGATAATCGCTTTATACTCCACAAAAGCCTCCACTTATCCAATTAGACTCCTTTCTGACATATGTGCACCCGTAACTAGAAATCCACTCTATTGTCTAGCTCTGTAGCTGAAAAGTGATGACGTAGGGTATGCGCAGTGTATATAGCCAGTGTGGAAAAGGGGACACAAAGGGTTTGTGTGTCATCGTCTGCGGAGACCCCACGGGGCACGGCGGTTAATTTTTTGGAGGTTTCAGTTTCGTCCTTTTTATTTCATTTGCGGTCGACCCAACACCTGTTCGTTTTGGGTACGACGCGAGACTCGGCTTTTATTGCATCCACCTCTTTCCTCGTTCGCCTCTTCCGTGGTTCCATTAATGCCTCTGATCCCATTCCTCCCTCTCCTCCCGCCACTGACGCCTTCCAGCTCTTAATTTTATTTCTCTTTTGCGTTCCAACACTTCTTTTACGGTTTCTTTGTTTGAGCATCATTTTTCAGTTTTTAATGGCAGTGCACATTTCGTATCTATGTATAATAATAATAATAATAATAATAATAATAATAATAATAATAATAATAATAATAATAATAATAGTAATAATAATTTATGTATTTATTTATTTTTATGCTCGACCATGCCGAAATGTACTAATTATACACCTGGTAGCAGTCCTTTAATGCATGTCATTAAAGTACACCTACTCATTAAAGTACAAGTCTTCAGCAAATGATAATTCAGCTTACATGTGTTCAGCCAATGACAAGTCAGCTTTGTACCGTTATAAAACCGCAAGTATCGATTATTCTCGGATATGCAATCGAAAGAGAATTAGCGAAAAGTCACGGAGGCTGGAAATCCAATACTGTCGCAGAAGGTTATGCTCTTTTACTATAATAATTAGCGTTAATTGTAAATAATATTCAAATAAATTCAATTTGTCATCTCGTTTTTCAATGTCGAATTCAATAATCAAGGTTATAATATTATAATATTATCAAGTTTAACGGGATTACATCAAGGCCAATGACATTATTGTTCCTCGGAAAAAATCAGTACTTTCGCGTCTGCGCACATCTCACAATTCACGACCTAGAACAAGGTCACTTCCGATCTTGTCAGATTACAAATAAAATGTATACATCTGAATACCGGTAATTTCAAGTTAGAAATATGGTGGAGCATAAAATGTCGTATGAAACTCGCATATAATGATAATTAAGAAGCTCGTATGAAAATTATGAAACTCGCTTGCGCTCGTTTCATAAACATACATACTCGCTTCTTAATTACTATCATTATAGGCTCGTTGCATAATGTACTAATTTATTATTAATAATATTTGAGTCCTGAACAGTAGTCAGAGGCCAATTATAGTTCAGCACAATACACAAACAGAAGATACAAAGGTGCAAAAATAAATAAATAAATAAATAAATAACTAAATAAATAAATAAATAAATAAATAAATAAATAAATAAATAAATAAATAAATAAATAAATAATATCTTAAGGGGACACTCAACTATATTTTGGAACTTTTTTCCTATTTGCCAATCTTTTTCAAATTTGGAGAAAAAGTTTAATATACACATGGAAAGTATCATGCAAAATCTCAGCTCATTAGATGCAATACTTTTCAAAATAAAAAATATTTCAATTTTTAATCAATCATTAATTGAAATATCACTTTTAATTATCATTTTTTTATTTTTTGGCTTTGTGCATTTGGCTGTGACTTCTCAATGAATAGGGGGAGAATTCTGCATATTGATTTAGTTCTGTCACGTAAATTAGTGTAGAAATTTAATTTTTCATTTCTGTGACACTTTTTCTCCAATTTTTAATTTGAGTGTCCCCTTAAATCAAGAAAAACATACATAAATAAAATTGAGAACAGTAAATACTAATAATCAAAACGAAGCTATACTGGATCTAAATTGTGCCCATGCAAATTGGCAAATATTATGCATCTACAGACTGGAGAAAGTGATTTTGAATTTCTGTTATAATTTTTTTTTTTTAAATCTTAGACCCTTTGTAGTAATACGAAGGCCGATATTGTTTATGATAGACTCACAATCAATATAGACTAACCCTTGATCACTTTGCAAAAAAATTGATAATCAAGATTTTGACGTCTAGAATAAAGGCTACAAAAGTTAAAATATTTACATGTAATCTCATTATTGAAGTCAGAGAAATTGGGTATAAATCGAAAAGCACATAAGGAAATAATAATAATAATGATAATAATAATAATAATAATAATAATAATAATAATAATAATAATAATAATAATAATAATAACTTATGGCTTTTAAGGAACCTGGAGGTTCATTGCCGCTCTCACATAAGCCCGCCAGGGGTCCCCATCCTGAGCAAGATTAATCCAGTCTCTACCATCATATCCCACCTCCCTCAAGTCAATTTTAATATTATCCTCTCATCTACGTCTCGTTCTCCCCAAAGGTCTTTTCCTCACCGCCTCCCAACTAACACACTATATGCATTTCTGGATTCACCCATAAGTGTTGCATGCCCTGCCCATCTCAAACGTCTGGATTTAATGTTACTAATTATGTCAGAATACAATGCGTTGTGTAACTTTCTCCATTCTCCTGTAACTTCATCCCTCTTAGCCCCAAATATTTTCCTAAGCACCTTATTCTCAAACACCCTTAACCTCTGTTCCTCTCTCAAAGTGAGAGTCCAAGTTTCACAACCATACAGAACAACCGGTAATATAACTGTTTTATAAATTCTAACTTTCAGCTTTTTCTGAGAGCAGACTGGATGACAAAAGCTTTTCAGTTGTATAATAATAATAATAATAATAATAATAATAATAATAATAATAATAATAATAATAATAATAATAATAAGCTCCCGGCGTAGCTCAGTCGGCTAAGGGACTTGCCTGCCGATCCGGAGTTGAGCTCGGTCTGAATACCTAGTTGGGGTTTTCCGAGGCTTTACCCAACTGTGACGAATGTCAGGTAATCTATGGCGAATCCTCGGCCTCATATCGCCAAATACTATCTCGCTATCGCCAATCCTATCGATGCTAAATAACCTAGTATTTTGATACAGCGTCATTAAATATCCAAGCAGAATAAATAAATAAATAAATAAATAAATAAATAATAATATAGTAAAACCTCGTTATTCCGGATCCCGATAAACCGAATTTCGCTTAATCCGGACAGGCAAAAAAAAAAGATGAGTTTGGAAAAATTGAAGAGCTTTGTTTGAAGACTTACTTTTATACATTACAGTCATGGAATTATTGTCCCAAAATAATATAGACATGTACTTCAAACCAACTTCCTCACCAAGAGTTTCGAGTGATGCAAAGCCAGGCCCGTTGGGCACACCATCATAATTATAGGTATCACATATTATGTACTTCATTGTATTTTATTGCCTTACATTTTACTGTAGTGTATAGTGTATTGGTCTAGGTTTAGTCCCTTTAAATACACTATAATAAACGTGTTTTGTTGCTATACACGAGTTTTAATGCGTTTTATATTGTTCTTTTATGTTATTTCAGTTAATCCATACTTTCGTTACACGTTTCACGCTCTCGCCATGAAACAATACTAACAATACCATCCGATCGCACCTCCTCATACTCATCTTCTTTCACAATAGCCCTGCCAAGACTCTGGAATTCGCTACCTGCTAGCATCAGGGACTGTCGAAATAAAATTGAATTCAAACGAAAACTTACTAGGCACTTGGTCAGTAATTGATTACTTGTAAATAGTTTCTTTAATCTATCACAAAATATTTCAATATTCAGTAATTTCATCACTATACAATTTTGTTATTCTAGATTTAATTTGTAATTCAGTAAATATAAAATATTCTTTGTTTCTCTATGATAAATTATCTAGCTTTAATTATTCAGGTAATCTTTTCGTACTTTGATTTTATTGTAATTGTAAATTTAATACTAATTGTAATATTATTTGTAATTGTAATTGTAAATTTAATACTAATTGTAATTTTATTGTTGATATTGTAGTTGGAATCTCCTGGTAGAGGGGCAGAGAAGGCCTGACGGCCTTATCTCTACCAGGTTAAATAAATAAATACTAAATACTAATACTTATTCCCCAAATTAGTCCGGACTTACGAGGTTTTACTGTAACAATAATAATAATAATAATAATAATAATAATAATAATAATAATAATAATGTGGAACAAACTTTTTAATGCTAATGTCTTTAACTATGGCTGATATGAATTATAACATTCACTGTTTTTTCAATCTACAAACCAATTACTGAGTTAATTTCACTTTCAAACAGTCTACAGGGCTGTAACGAAGGACTGCGAACACAATATGTCAGCGACTTTATTAACTGAAGGAAAGTGTCGGAGAGAAAAGAATTTAACGATCATTGTAAATTAAATCCCAATGAACAAAGCTTGAACTGAAATGTGTTGTAGTAATACATCGGGGGACAATTGACTACATGAATGTTATTTGCTATGAATTAGGGATCGGCAAGCATAGATAATGGATCTATAACAAGCCTCCAGAGAAATAAAACTCGGAAGGCGGTGTTGATAAAGAAGCGACTCTTGTTGGAAAGTATGCCAGCCGACCAACTTTTACAAGAGGTCACCTGACCTCCATTAACCATTAATCGGTATCGAACGTCATAGCTGTATTGGATCTTGTGTTGCGTAAATATCATATTAGAATTACAGATGGTATCTATTTATCAAAATAATCAATAACATGGTCGTTATAGACGTTATTAGTTTCGCCATCATTGTCCCTGAGTGAGACAAGTGGTCTAGCAGCTTGGAACTCACATAAATCTATGATATTTTCCCACAATCCTAAATCCCATTGCTCGCTTAGGATTTAGTAACATTTCCTCCCATTATTATTATTATTATTATTATTATTATTATTATTATTAGTGGTAGTAGTAGTGGTAGTGGTAGTAGTAACATCAGCAGCAGCAGCAGCAGCAGTAGAGCCGCTCTCACATAAGCCCGCCATCGGTCCCTATCCTGAGCAAGATCAATCCAGTCTCTGTCATCATATCCCACTTCCCTCAAATCCATTTTAATATTATCTTCCCATGTACGTCTCGGCCTCCCCAAAGGTCTTTTTCCCTCCGGCCTCCTAACTAACACTCTATATGTTATGTTATGTTTTATTTAACAACGCTCGCAACTGCAGAGGTTATATCAGCGCCGCCGGATGTGCCGGAATTTTGTCCCGAGGAGTTCTTTTATATGCCAGTAAATCTACTGACATGAACCTGTCGCATTTAAGCACACTTAAATGTCATCGACCTGTCCCGGGATCGAACCCACAACCTTGGGCCACTTTATATGCATTTCTTGATTCACCCATACGTGCTACATGCCCTGCCCATCTCAAAAGTCTGGATTTAATGTTCCTGGTTATGTCAGGTGAAGAACACAATGCATACAGTTCTGTGTTGTGTAACTTTCTCCATTCTCCTGTAACCTCATCCCTCTTAGCCCCAAATATTTTCCTAAGCACCTTATTCTCAAACACGCTTAACCTATGTTCCTCTCTCAAAGTGAGAGTCCAAGTTTCACAACCGTACAGAACAACCGGTAATATATCTGTTTTATAAATTCTGTCAGATTTTTTGACAGCAGACTGGATGATAAAAGTTTCTCAACCGAATAATAACAGGCATTTCCCATATTTATTCTGTGTTTAATTTCCTCCCGAGTATCATTTATATTTGTTACTGTTGTTCCCAGATATTTGAACTTCTCCACCTCTTCAAAAGATAAATTTCCAATTTTTATATTTCCATTTCGTATAATATTCTCGTCACGAGACAAAATCATATACTTTGTCTTTTCGGGATTTACTTCCAAACCTATGTCTTTACTTGCTTCCAGTAAAATTCCCGTGTTTTCCCTAATCCTTTGTGGATTTTCTCCGAACATATTTACGTCATCCGCATAGACAAGCAGCTGATGTAACCCGTTCAATTCCAAACCCTCTCTGTTATCCTGGACTTTCCTAATGGCATACTCTAGAGCAAAGTTAAAAAGTAAAGGTGATAGTGCATCTCCTTGCTTTAGCCCACAGTGAATTGGAAACGCATTTTTATTATTATTACTATTATTATTATTATTATTATTAGTAGTAGTAGTAGTAGTAGTAGTAGTAGTAGTAGTAAAAAAGGTATTAATAATAATTAATAATTATTATATGTTATTATTTGATCGTTGATGAATGAGTTTACCATCGTCATAACTATCTTCATAGATGGAATTATGGGAGGTGTGGAGGGCATTGCTCCTCAAACTTGTTTGAACTGTTTTCTTCTATTGACGTTAGAAAATATTGAATTCAAAAGATTTTTCTTTGCATTTGTTTATGATTAAGTTTCTGTGCTTAAATTGACGAATTAATGTCTTCAGATCATGTGTCTGGACTATAATATTAATTTTGGGAATGGGATTGAGGGGAGACAAAGAAGGTGCAGAGTTATGGAGGAGAAATAGATAGAAATAGAGTTCAACTTTATGTAATTGGAAGATATGGGGAGATATACTGGAT
The DNA here is from genome assembly GCF_040183065.1 of Periplaneta americana. Classification (NCBI taxonomy): domain Eukaryota; kingdom Metazoa; phylum Arthropoda; class Insecta; order Blattodea; family Blattidae; genus Periplaneta; species Periplaneta americana. The sequence continues at coordinate 21,432,072 of NC_091130.1, forward strand.
GTTCATTTCAAAGTGTGTCATGACGTCACTGTTGTTGGGTCACCGATTTGAAGCGAGTTTCAGCTTATATGTTAGAGAAGTTACCTATTATTTAAGGCGTTCTTCAATCTGAACTTGAGAACATGTACGGTATAACTTGAACGTCGTAGCAACAGATTGCGGTCTGTACGGTCTGTGTGCTACCATAACCTCTTTCGAACTGTGTTTTGCGCGGCTAAGTCGTACGCAGGGTATTTGTTATCATCGGTTGCGTACGGTAACATTCCACAACACAAATCAAATTCTCCGTATCCATGCTGACCGTCGAAGTTAATGTCAACAAATACGTAAGTAATCGTCTTAACCCTCTCCCCATATCCCGACAGTACGTATTTCCAAACAGTTCACATTCCTGCCACTACCGGCGTTACCGTACGTATCGGTACGTACCATGGATGAATATCCATGTACGTACTCTTCAGAATGAACGCCGTACTTGCTAGGCAACTTCTCTGTCTCTTAGGTTATACACCTCTGCGGAAGTGTAGGAAGATTGAATTCTCTAGGCTCATCGGCTAGCCACATGACGGCATACAGCGAGCCATGACACATTTTGAACTGAACATCCAGTAGATGATAAGAGAAATATATTACTATATGTGATTGCAGAAATGTATGTGTATGTATTTATTTACACTGCGAGTGGGCAAGCACCCGGTGGCAGTGGTATAAATAATATAATCAATACACAATAAAATGATAAACAATACACAATAAAATTTACAATACGCAATACAATTATACAACATACAATAGAATTATATACACAATACAATAAGAATACACATTACAATTTAACACAATAATTACAATTAATAATAAAACATAAATGAAATACCTAATTTTACAATACAACCCACATATGTATAGGCCCTTATATAAGTTTCAATAGTTTTTCACTTTACTCTCATCTCACTCACTGTAGTAGCACTATGACGCATTTCACTGACACTTTAGGACACATTTCACTGACACTATAGAACGTATTTCATTGACGCTATAAATTATCACTGATCGGAACTGTTCACCGCACTGTAAAACCATAACTTCACTGACTCACCTCGCTTCACTGATACAACAGTTCAAATAAGTCAAATAATTACACCCTTATGCATACTTATAAACAGAACTACATTTAAACTAAACATTTCTAGTCTAAGGCCCTCTTACACGCTATTTTTAAATAATTTACAATTCAAACCAAGGAAGTAACTCGTCAGGCTAAATAAATACATGTCACCTTAAAAAAAATTAAATGTTAAATGTCACCTTAATTTTAATTTGCACTTTATACACAACTTTTTAAGTTATTCTTGAATCTTCTTAGGGAAGGACAGCCCTCAAAGACCGCTGCAGGTAGGTCATTCCAATAACTACCTGAAAGCCGTATGATGATAATAAATAGGGCTAGGATTTTGATGACCTATAATCATGAAAAAATGTCCTAAAAACAATGCATTTATGACCTAAAAATCTTTCAAAAATGCCCTAAAACAATGCATTTATGACCTAAAATCTTTCAAAAATGCCCTAAAAATTGTTCTTACATAATTGGCTTAGTAGGAAAAGAGGTTTTGTACTACTTAATATTTAGACTAGCAATTAAATTATTCTACGAGTAGTACCAACTACTAAGTTTATTTAATTTTACATAATTTAAGTGGTAGCTCACCACAAGGCCACTCTTACCCGGAATTAGCAGGTATAGAGGAGTCTATATTGAAGGGTGGTTGGAGTTTACTACGTTAAAATGGCAATATTTGTGTAGAAAAACGATTAAAATATTATACAAAATAATGGGTATTAGCCATAGGCGTAGCTTGGTCGGTTAAGGCGCTTGCCTGCCGATCCAGAGTTGCACTCGGTCGCGGGTTCGACTCCCGCTTGGGCTGATTATCTGGTTGGGTTTTTTTCCAGGTTTTCCCCAACTGTAAGAAAATGTCAGGTAATCTATGGCGAATCCTCGGTCTCATCTCGCCAAATATCATATCGCTATCACCAATTCCATCGACACTAAATAACCTCGTAGTTGATACAGCGTCGTTAAATAACCAAGTAAAAAATAATGGGTATTACTGGACAAAATATGTAGACAAATATCAAAGGAAATAAACATTATTTTATATTAATAATGGGGATTTGTGGCCAAAATTAAATGAAAATGCCTAAAAAATGTCCGAATAAAGCAAAAGATGCTCTTATGAGTTGAAATAGGCAAAAAAAAATGCCTTAACAAATATGTCTTAAAACATTTAGTTTATCACGTAAACAGGGGCGGCTTTCGAAGAGGGGCTGCGGAGCTGCAGCACCCCCAGACATTTGTGGCTCTTGTCTCGTTTTATGTTGTGAAATACATTTTTTATTACACAGTCTCTATTTAGCGGCTCGAATTTTTTTTTTAAATTTCGCTCTCAATGACATGCACGCAATCGTTAGTGAAGTCACTACCTCCCCTGGTGCTGCCAGAGCGAAACCAGAGACAAGGACTATAGGGTGAAGCCACTTCCTCCCCTGGAGCTGCCAGTCTCGTCTCGGATGCTTTGCGCGTTAGTTTTACCCTCCTCCCTGCTGCCACTTGCCATGAATCCAGAGTCACCAGGCGCTGCAAAATTTGCAGCAGTTTGCCAGTAGCGCTCAGTTTTAAATACATGTTCTTTAATGTTGTGAGTATAAGAAGTGCAATAATGTTTAATTCTGTACATTATTTACAGTCTATTCAGTTCAGTACCTTAACAATTCAGGAGAAATGTGAAATTAAGTGCCCATCAGTTGAATCTCATAATGGAAAGAGCCGCTAAACAAAATACAAAGGCTCGTATATTTTTTGATAATTTATCCAGTATCCCTGCTTTCTTATCTCGATCTCCACACAGTGCGTATTTGATTAATGTGTTTCAAAGACAATTCCATCAGCTGGGGTAACAAGATGGATTTAAAATAAGAACAGTAAATGTTGTTCATGAGAAGAAGGAGCCACTGCTAGAATGTTTTCAAACCGTAATGGAATTTGAAACATCTAACATCACAGTAAATGAGGCAAGCGCCCTGGTGCGTACTCTTAAATATCCTGAATTCAATTTCTGGCTCAGTTATTTTTGTATTTATTGTTTTATCATCATCATCATCATCATCAACCACAGGGATTAGGCCTATTGGCCTGTTCCGTCTTCAAAGTTTATGTCGTCTATCTTGTTTTCAGTCCGGCTGTTACTTTGAAGATTCTCAGTAATAAAGATGTCCCCTGGCCTCGTTACGAGCGATGCGCAGGGTAAGACTGGTGGTAGGGCTGCTACCTTAATGTTTCCAGCCAAACATCGCTGTGTACCAACCCCTACAGCGAGGGTTGCTCCTTCCGCTCCTCAAACCGAACTAAGGTAAAATTCCCATGTCGTCCTGGTGACCGTTGGAGTCTTCACACGTTACCCTGTGCAGGGGGTCTCATTATACCCTGAGACACTGAGTCCCCGACAGAACTTAGCCACCATTAAGGTGCCCACCCCCGCGACTTGGACGCGTCTGTCGAGAATTATCCATGTGTGTACAGTTATGACAACTGTCTGCCCTGTTCACCATGGACCGGGTTAGTAGCCTTGTATAAGACCAAGGCTAGGGGCCTATTGTTTTATCATGTATATATATTATACAACCAACTACAACATCGCCAGTTAGACATTTCTAAGGTTCAAATCTGCATATAAAAATTAAATTATGGTTTATTTAACGACACTCGCAACAGCAGGGGGTTATATCAGCGTCGCCGGTGTGCCGGAATTTTGTCCGCAGGATTCTTTTAAATGCCAGTAAATCTACTGACATGAGCCTGTCTCATTTAAACACAACTTACAAGATAAGGCGCATTGAACTAATCTTTAAATAAAGTAACTTGCTTGGTTTATTTTTTTATGCAGCCCCCCTTAATTCAATACCCACGAGCCGCCACTGCACGTAACATATAAATACTAAAGCAGCTGTATTTCTGACTTTCTAGAAAAAAGATGCAATTTCATCAAAATCCTAGCCCTAATAATAAATATGAAATATGAAATATACGACTCCTACGATCATGATTCGGAAAATTATTCAAGAAATTAGGAGTGCAGAAGAGGGGGAAAAAATAGGTAAAAAACCTACAAATCCGGTCCCTAATAAGGTAGCACATTTTGCAGTGTGCCGCCATATTTTTTTCACTCTGCCCCTATATAAAATTCTTTCTGTGCTGAGCACTTAAAATTTTAGGGCGGTTATTATAGACTTCCGTGCAGAAACAAAGTCATACATAATAAATTCAATCAATATGAAGTACAACTACTCTAATTCAAACACGTGCTCCAATCTGGCCGTTCGTGACAAGCAGTCATGTGTCCCAATACGATGCCTGCAAGTTAGCTGTCGCCGTTATGTTCACTTTTAATGACGCCAGGCCAGTATTTGTGCTGGTAGGAGCACACATTGTGCAATAACGCTAATCTAGCCGGACAAAATTAATAACTTCTCTGCATTCCAACGGATTGTTATGAAACTTTGTACAGACCTTATAAGTAGAACATATTTCTTGTATACAAACTCTGACTACATTTGTGTACGAGGAACTACCCCTTTATAGGGGATAGTTTTAGGTTAAAACTAGTGGCTTGTGCAGCAATTGCTGCAAACTAAGACCATAAAAAGTTCAAATAAAAATTGTTCAGATTATTTTCAATGAAGAATATCAGACATTTTGATAGTTATTTGCTTCCATAATAGTGAAACATACTCCCTCTGAATGGATTTTTTTTGGGCCAAATACTTTTTCTTGAACCTATCCAACTTCAGTTTTTGAGTTTCAACGCGAAAACGCAAGTATCAATGTCAGGACGATAGCAGTAGCTATGTCATGTCATTGTGGATTGTAGGCAAAAGTTTAAAAAAAATGTCAGGTTTGCTAAGCTTTCGAACAATAGCATTTTCGTATAGCTGCTGCATGTAGAACTTGAAATGTAGAGCGTAAAATCATTTTATCCTACTAAGAGATCTTGCTGAAATGATCTGGAGACTACAAAATTTTCTAGGCCTCTTATTTTATCAGTAAGTAATACCTTTTGATCTTTCCTTAGAAACTGTATTTTTGCGCTCTCTCGAGCCAATACTGAAGACAATGACACATATCAATATCTACACTACACCGCCTTTAAGTTTATGAAAAAGACCCAACCCCACTGGTTTAATAATTATAAAAATATTTGATTTTTAATAATATTATTCTCTTACTTAAGTTTTGTAGTTATATATAGCAGCCACTCAGTACATTATAGAAATGAAGATATAAATTAAGATATTCTCTACATTTACTTACATAACCTCAAAACGTTTCACTTTCATATCATCACTATAGCATCAATATTATGTACAATTAATGAAAAATAGGCGCATCATGATATTAACTATAATAATATTTAATTTCTAATGGTAATAATGTCATCAAACCACCTCAAGTTTCGTAGATTTGAATATCCAATACACAGCTGTACTCAGAAAATTATACAATGCAGAATCAGTTTTTAATAACAAATTGAATTGAGCTCTAAATATGTCGGCAATCCTGCAGGTCATGGCCTTCGTGTAATAGCCTATTGTTTATTGTAGTGTGTGTTTTGTTCTGAAATTCAATCAAGTCGGCCGTGATTCAATAAAATTAGTTCTCAAAACTGACAACAGATGGATTTTGGAAAATAGGAAAATTATGTAGGAAAATTGACATTTCACTGAAAACTACTACTTTTCCGAAAAACTTTGGATGCCAGTCATGAAAATGAGGGGTCACTCATTAAAATCCGTTCAGCCGTTTTCCCGTAATTTCCATTACCAGTTCAAATTATATATATAGATAATAACTTCTCTCTTATCTAACATATTTTATGAAACAGTGTACACAAGTTACAGGTAGAATATATTTTTGTGTATATTTTGAGTGCATTTACGCGAAATTAACTTTTCTCCTACATAACAGATTCTTATGAAACTTTGTACAGGAGTTACAGATAGCATATATTTTTATGTACAAATTCTGATTACATCTGTATTCTACCTGAAGGCCTAATTGTTGTACAAAGTTTCATAAAAATATATTATATAGGAGAGAAGTTATTAATTGAGTCTAACTGCACCACTATAAATGGGTAGTTTCTATTATGATACATAATCTGACTTTCTAGACAAAAAATAAAATATTCCAGCTGTAATTTCTACCGTATGTAAAGTTTCACACAAATCCGTTAGATAGGAGAAAAGTTATTAATTTTGTTTAAATTCACCTGCTATAATGGGGTAATTTTTCTTGTGTAAACATAATCAGAGTTTGTACACAAAACTTGTGTCACCTGTAAGGCATGTACAATGTTTCATAACAATCCGTTGGAATGCAGAGAAGTTATTAATTTTGTCCTGCTAAGTGATTTGCGTTCTGACTCACTGTGCGTTTATTAAGTTTACATAAAAATGTGTCCAATGTATTTTTAACCTGATGTGAATAATTTTGCAGGCCTAAAACACTCGCAAGTGATTAAAAACTTCCTTATTCCATGATTCTTTTTTGCTGTTTAAGCCAAATATGGAACAGTTACCGTATGCCCCACCACTGAAAAAAAAAATAATAATTACTGATAAGTGCGAAGGAAAGCGCAACCTTTAAAACAAAGATTCAACACTCTAAATGATGCTGTATTAAATGGTAAAATAATTGTTGTAACCGGACGTGACCGGGTATATTAAAACTTACATTATATTTGGAGAACTTTAAAATAATAGAATAATAAATGGCATATCAAAAGTACGGTAACACTTTCAATATTTTATTACACAAAAACTACTAATGATAGCACTTTCAAACACACGTCAGTTTAAAGCCAAACTCTCAAAGTTCTGTTTACACCTTACAGAGATTCAATGTGTGAACCACGAGTGACTCGGCAGATGTCCAAACGATAATCAAACTCTTCCCATACCCTTTTCAACATATCCTCTGTGACCGTGGCGGCAGCTTCTCGAATTCTGGTTTTTAGTTCCTCTAAATCACGTGGAAAAGGCGGTACAAACACACGGTCCTTTAGTTACCCCCATAGAAAAAAGTCACATGCAGTCATACCGGGTGACCTTGGTGGCCATGTCATGAAACATCTGTCCCTTACTCCAGCATGTCCTATCCAACGATCAGACATCTCCGTATTCAGGTAAGCACGAACTGCGTTGTGGAAATGTGGCTGAGCCCCATCTTGCTGAAAGATGAAATCGTCATCGAGATCTTGTCTAAGTTGAGGCACCAACCGTTGCTCCGACATTCCATACGAGTGGGAAAATTACCAAGCACAACTGTCGTGTTTGGGGTACACAGAAACCTCACAGAATCATTGAACATGAGCGTGATTCACCAAAGGTGAATGTTTTCTGCGCGTTGTCACAACGAAAACTGTACGGACCTTTCTTCTTCATTGAGGCTACTGTGACTGGACATTCATATCTGGACATGTTGGAGCAATGGTTGGTGCCTCAACTTAGACAAGATCTCGATGACGATTTCATCTTTCTGCAAGATGGGGCTCCGCCACAATTCCACAATACAGTTCGTGCTTATCTGAATACGGAGATGTCTGATCGTTGGATAGGACGTGCTGGAGTAAGGGACAGATGTTTCATGACATGGCCACCAAGGTCACCCGATATGACTGCATGTGCCTTTTTTTTCTATGGGGGTAACTAAAGGACCGTGTGTTTGTACCGCCTTTGCCACGTGATTTAGAGGAACTAAAAACCAGAATTCGAGAAGCTGTCGCCACGGTCACAGAGGATATGTTGAAAAGGGTATGGGAAGAGTTTGATTATCGTTTGGACATCTGCCGAGTCATTCGTGGTTCGCACATTGAATCTCTGTAAGGTGTAAAACGAACTTTGAGAGTTTGACTTTAAACTGACGTGAGTTTGAAAGTGCTATCATTAGTAGTTTTTGGTAATAAAATATTGAAAGTGTTACCGGACATTTGATATGCCCTGTACTTTACAAACTTGCAATTGAAGTTGCATTAGTAAGAACGTATCTATCTGAACAGATTCCATGTGTCACAGCACAATAAATCACTAACAATTGGCTCTTTTTCACTCATATAGTAAGACTCTCTGTCTACGACTGAACAGGCGCGAGAAGTGTCGGGAAGAACTCAAAGTTCATACATTTCTAAATGCAGCATGCCGCTAATAAAACAGTAAAAGATATTCCTCATAATATTCTCCAAATGTTAAAGAACATTAATTCATATTCACCTATGCCTAACTGAACGAGTCCAAATTTGATTTTTGTCCACCTAGATTGGGAAAATTACACACTGGGGAACGGGCCTAATGGGATCATATGCCAGTTAGAAATGCATACGTCCATTCGAGGTTCGAACCCAAGACCTTCCTAAACGTGTGACTCAGTAAAGATATCACGAGAAGTGTGTATTCCACGCGAACAGAATGCGCGGAGTCTGGTTTCTTTTGTTTTTATTCTTGCATGCATTGTTCCTTCGAACCTTCTCTTTCTTTTGTTTTTTTTTTACTCTACTTGTTTTTTTCGTTTGCGTTCTTGCACAGAATTATTTCTTGTGTTGATTCTTTCTTTCTCACTTATTGGCTTCCGTCTTTTTTTCTGCATGACGTTTTAATTTATATGTCCATTCTTCGGATACAGTTTTATTCTCATTTCCGTAACATTAATTACATTTTGTAACTGTTTGCATTTCTTTGTAATCGTGAATACAGTAATTTCCATTTCAATTTATGAGTAAGCCTTTATGTACCGTACTTACATTACGAACCTTTAAAAATCATCGCAATAAACCTCCTTTGAATACATAAGGTGGTATTATTATTATTATTATTATTATTATTATTATTATTATTATTATTATTATTATTATTATTGTGTTAGGAGAAAATCCACAAACGATTAGGGAAAACACGGAAATTTTACTTGAAACAAGTAAAGCGATAGTTTTGGAAATAAATCCCGAAAAGATAAAGTATATGATTATGTCTCGTGACCAGAATATTGTACGAAATAGAAACATAAAAATTGAAGATTTATCCATCGAAGTGGTTAGTGGATAGCTTAGTGGATAGAGCGTTGGCGCACCCATCCAAAGGTACTTGGAAATAGGGAAAATCTTATAGTATTGTCACAGTCTACTATATACAGTCGCGAAGCTCAATATCTAGTAAAAATGCAAAAATGGGTGGTTGCCCACTACTAGGATCGCTACTATCGCCTCATCATCGCAAATCTCTCTCCTAGTAAATGACAAAATATGTTACACTTTCGTTGTGTTCTTTTGGAAAAATTAACACCTTCCTTCCATTATTGAAATATTAAATGCATAAAGTTAATTTATTATTTTAATGAAGTAAGTATATTAAATTCCACCATAAACTCGAAGATACCTGCAAGAAATAGGTTAATATTATTTTTGTTTGTGCAAAACGAACTGAAATTTACTATAATCGCTTCACTCATTCAAGATTATAGCGATAATGAACTATGAAACCAATAAATATTAATTTGTATTTCCCTTAACAACAATAATAATGGAAATATGAATTAACGGAGTAACTTACGTGTACCGGTACTTGTAGTGTAGGCTTACGTAGTTAACAAAGTGGGATGAGGTTAAGCAATAATAATCACACCAGAATTGGAAATAAAACGTGATCAATAAATTTTATTGTAACAGACTTTTTCTACGTCTCTAGTAAAGTAACAAATAAAAATAACAACAAAATTAACAGCTACAATTAAAAACATATCCTTTGAAAAAAAAAAGTAGGCCTAAGCAATAATAATCCCACCAGAATTGAAAATAAAACGTGATCAATAAATTTCATTAAAACAATCTTAATTTTTCTACGCCTCTAGTAAAATATTATTATTGCAATTATTGTATTTTAGCCATTAACATTTTCATTACAACCAATAACGAACATTTCACAAGCATCAATGTGAAATACGCAACGAGCTGGCACTCGATGGAAATACGACACAGTCCAAAGTCGACCGTGGACAGTCTATTGTTTCTAGTTGCTAACCGCTTGAAGCGCTTTACCACGAGATTTGCAAAAAATCACCTCAAGCTTCGCGACTGTATATAGTAGACTGTGGTATTGTTCAAAATATTCATCGTAATATTACATAATTCCATCTTTGTTAAAATAACGTAACATTATTATATTGGTTAACCTTTTGGCTTTATCGCTTCTCAACATTTTCTTTAGTCGTTTGTTTAGAAAGAAATTTACCCACGATTGTTCTCGCAGATGGCAGCCACTCTTCGTAAAAAAAAGGAAGAAGAGAATATTATATTTGCATACACTAATTGTAGGGACACCCAGTATTTCTGCTTGTTCATTTCTATTATCTTTGCTGAGCAATCCGTGCCTTCGCTTCATCTTCCGCGACTCTTTTTATTTTTACCGTTTTCCTGTTTGGATTGTAGTGATATTGCCGCTGGTAAACAAGAGATGACACTACTTGTCCAATGCTGAGCAAACAATCGAAAAACCCTGTTAAAGTGGCCCTAGTCCTTGAGTCGACCACAAACAACTCTGCGTCACAAGTACTTGAATTCTTCAGAGCCTATACGAAGACTGCAGTGAAAGAAATGAAGTCAATTATCTCTGTATTCAAAGTAGCACAGTTTGTATCCTGTCAACGACAAATGCAATTAAAATTTACAAATAGAAAACATTTTGTGTACGTATAATTTGGTATGAATTTAAGTTTTTTGTCCTTCGTTTTTTTTGGTCATATTTTGTGGTTCTAAACGACTGAAGATTAAGAAAGTTATTTTCTTTCCAATTGTTACAGTTCTTCGAAAATACCTCCTCAGTATTGCACAGTCTAGTATTTAGAGATGAGCTTAAACGATATTTTCAAGTATCTGTGATAACTGTGAAAATTAAATATCTGTGACTTTTATCGGTGATTTTGTCACACCGATATTTTATATCGATACGTAGCATGAATTACATCGATATTTTGTCACACCGATAAAAATTAGCAGGAAATATGAATACGATTTCTCTATACACACCACTCGTCAGTGATTTATATGGGAAAATCCAACAAAGAAATTATGTACATGTACCATTAACAAATAAATACTTACCTAACTGAACAGTAACATGTCAAAAGTTAACCTCATGTACCAAGAGGTTATAATATTATAGATCTTGAACCAGATGATCATTTTTAAATGTAGTTGGGTATGGAGAAATTGAGGTTATATGATTATCCTAATCGTTTTAAAAATTGATCCTTTTTATTGTATATAATATAATGGATAAATTTTATTTTAAGTCGTGCATTAACATTATAATATTGAGTCATAGAATAAAAATTAATGAAACATAAGTATTCGGGAAAACATTGGAAAATAATTACAAAACAAAACAGGATTTTACACAAGATTAAGTACTGGTAACCAATGGTGTTATTATTTAAATCGTGTAATAACGTCATTTATAATAGGATGGAGAAACTACCGCCAAATTGCTGTTATTGTATCATGCTCACGCGCAAACCTACGACGTAGAGGAGAAAATATCAGTCACAGAGTACCAGTACTGAATACGGAGAAGATTTCGATAGCGATATTTTGTCACAGATATTTCGCGTCATCAGTCACAGGTTTATCTGTGACAAAAAATACCTGTGACAAAATATCGGTTTGTGAAATATCGGCAATCTCTAGTACAGGGACATCATTTTATTTCTACTAACATTTTTAATATTAACCTAGCTATACCTTTAGAGATTGCTACTCCCTTCCACGACTGTAGTTCGATGATACTGGCGTAAAACACAAACAAATCACTCTACTAGATACAGGAGGGAAGAAAAGTAGTTCATCCATTTACGTAAAGTAAGGAAATATCGCGATTTTGAGTTTGATAATTTTCATTAGGTTTTTGTTTAATCTTAATACAGTACTGTATTAAGAATAAGTGTTTTTACTCACGAACTGAGTTTTAGCCATGCGAACGTATTCATTATGCAGTGTATATTATACTGTCTACAGCACATTAGCGTACAATATAGAGAATGAAGTTAAATTGAGAAATAATCATAATATGGATATTTAAACACATTTTTGAAAATGGTGGCCGTTCATTTCGATAGAGGCTTCAGTTCGTTTGTGGATATTATCGCACTATAGACTATTGTACTTAATTCCAATTACCAGTTTCGCCCTTCGTACTAGTAACTCACGTTGAAATAATTTTGTACCTAGTCTGTAATAGAGTACCTTACGTACTGTAAATTCATGTTCACTTCTGCCCGACCCGCACAGATAAAATTATTCAGACATGCTATTTACTGTCCGTCCAAGTGGTTATGCCGTAGGATCGTAGAAAGGGAGGAAATCACGTGACAGTTAATTGCTTAACGAGTCCCTTTTATTTAAGTTATTTTAAACAGTTGTATATAATATTACGTAGACGTCCAATTCCTAACAGAAATTAATGTTTTCAGATAAGAGCTAAGACAGCCCTGCTTTTACAGAGGGGCGAACAGAAGCAGGTGGAGGAAATAGGGATGCGACATAGGCAAACGGACAGTACCTGTGTGAAAATATGATTCAATATTGAAAGCTCTTTCGTCACTGGAAAACGCGAACATATTTCTGGAACGTACTATACTCACTAACTCAGTGCTGTTTACTATATCCGGTCTTGGATCTGTGTGTAGAGGACAGTTGGAACTTCATTAGTAGAAGGGGTGGGAGTGAAGTATATTCAAAAACTCAGGTACAATAAAAATTGAAGTAAAAATAAAATGATGTCCCTGTATTATATACAGTCACGAAGCTTGAGTTGTTGAGAGTACTAGCAACAAATACCTTACTGTAATAATACCAGATAGCTAGCAGTTCTGCGTGCGAAAGGAGCAGGTGCTGCTACCTAGGCGGCAGGGTGTGCTGAAACCCGCGTCGCAAGCTGTAATCTACCATGATGTAGATTGTTACTGGGCTAATAAAGAGTTTTATTAATTAGTGCTGTGTTAAAATGCCAGGGTGTATATGTGCTGTTTATAATTGCTACAATTACAGCATTACAAACTGCTCCAAATAGTACTTTCGATTTCCGTCCAAGTCAACAAAATTCTTTAGTATGTCTTCGTCTTTATCTCTGTGTTGATAGAACAATAAAATTTAGCGTTTTTTATTTAGGCCTAATAAATGAATAGAAGTTAAAATGCATTGGGAATTTTAAGATTCTATCAAATTAAGTTTTATTGTTTTCCACGCGCCTTTACTAATTATTACATGCATCAGATTACTGTCAATTTCATATTTGCAGTTGTCAGCAATGGGTATATGAAACGTTATTGTAAATTCATTCTTAATGAAAGAATTAATTTTGTCTCACAAAAGCAAAGAAAAAATATGTACCGGTCGCAGTTAATTATGGAAAATAATAGGAAGTATGCAATATTTCTCATAATATACAGCTTTGATATAAAATTATAATGTTACATTAAATTTATTTATTTCTTTATTATTATTTTGCTAATAATTGTAACATAAAATATAATATATACGGAAAAAACTTTAGCTCGCCCCTGAAAGAGTAGAACTCGTGCTCAGGGGCGGATTCCTGAATTGAAATTTATAATTATACAATACAAAAATTCAAATTTACAATTTTTCAATTTTTATAAAATCCATACATAACTTCTTTAATTTAATACCAGAACTATTAAAATTGACAAGATTAGGATATTTAAATATAAATTTGTTATATATTCTTGGGCCTAAATTACTACTATGATTAAATACTGTAACAGTGTTGCATTTTGGTTCAAACAATCTTAAAGGATTCATACCTTTTGTTTCATAACTATGAGAATACAATTCAAAATTATTTCGATTTTTATGTATGAATTTTATTAATACAATATAATAAATCTGTCTTACGTTAAGTACATTAAAGTCTAAAAACAAATTTTGAGATGGAAAATCAATAGGTTTATGAAGACATATTTTAATTATTTTCTTCTGTAATAAATAAAGTGGATTAAAATTGGATTTTCAACATTTCGTATCTCATACAGACCTATTATTTCACATTAGTACCTCACTTTGCAAACAGTAGTCCGATTCCCGCTATGTTATTATTTGTATTTGTGGTCGTAATACCACACCTCTCCGCTAGATGTCAGCTCCGCGACATTTCGTACTCACGTCAGTGCTGCTAGTATACAGCTGCCCGGTATTATTATAGTAAGGTATTTGGTAGGAACAATAGACTGTGCCGGTACTATTTCGCATTGTCTGTGATGAGGCGATAGTAACGATTCTAGTGGTTAGCAACTATCTATGGATGCATATTCCCTACGTATTGAGCTTCGTGACTGTATATACTAGACTGTGATACCACGTTGTACGTTCCAAATAACAGTTTCGAAATAACAGTACCATAACATATAACTACCCATACATAGGTGTACAATTGAATTGTTTTATCTGCAGTGCCTGAGAAAAGTGGCATAAGTCAGTTTCCACGAACCTTTTTTGATCATTTATTGACAACTTACGGAACAACTGCTCGCTTTGAAAAAGAGACATAAGTATTTCTCCCATTACAATAATTCATACAGAAAAAAATCAAATCGACATAAACAAGTGTAAGTTGTCAATAAATTATGACTTACGTCACTTTTCCCAGGCACTGCAGATATATACGCACACACGCACTTTACTCTATATACGCAATTTAAATACCAATACCGTATTTACACGCACGCATACACTTTACACACGATTTTTATGGTACAGTATTACACACACTTAAAATTGCTACAACTGAAAACTTCCGTAGTATAATACATAGAAACTACTGCAACCCATTCCAGTCAAACTGGGGATGCCAATGAAAATGTCTTTTTCAGAAATAGTTGTTTATTATTGTAAGACATAACAGGGCATGTAGCACGTATGGGCGAATCCAGAAATGCATATAGAGTGTTAGTTGAGAGGCCAGAGGGAAAAATACCTTTGGGGAGGCCGAGATGTAGATGGGAGGATAATATTAAAATGGATTTGAGGGAGGTGGGATATAATGATAGAGACTGGATTAATCTTGCTCAGGACAGGGACCGATGGCGGGCTTATGTGAGGGCGGCAATGAACCTGCGGGTTCCTTAAGAGTCATTTGTGCCCACACCTGTGGAGTAACGTCTGGCCGCGAAACCAGGTGGCCCGGGTTCGAATCCAGGTTTTTTTCCGGGGTTTTCCCTCAACCCAGTACGAGGAAATGGGTAACTTTCGGTGCTGGACCCCGGACTCATTTCACCGGCATTATCACCTTCTTTTCATTCAGACGCTAAATATCCTGAGATGTTGACAGCGTCGTAAAATAACCCAATAAATATAAAAAATAAGAGTAATTTGTAAGTAAATAAGTAAGTAAGACATAGATAAGGCTCTAAATTGATATATTCTGATGTTTTATTTTCAGAAGGAAAATATTTTAAAAGTTTAAGTGGTCTTGGCTAGGTAATGGGTACTTTTTATTTCCCTAAAGTTTGCAGTACTTACTCAAAGAGAGATCAGCTGTTAATATAGGCCTATGTTTTTCAGGGAGCTATTGTTGAAGAAATATTTTGAGAGCCTGCACTGTTAACACCAGAGCTCTAGGATCAAGGAACACTTTACCCTGTGCCATATTCTTGCTGCCATTTATTTTAAGTAGATTGGATTAATAACAATTAACTTGGCAATCTTACAGTTAAAGCACAGTCTACTATATACAATCACGAAGCTTGAGTTTTGAGGGTGCTAGAAACAATAGACTGTGACGGTACTATTTTGCATTGCCTGTAATGAGGCGATATTAGTGATCCTAGTGGTGAGCAACTATCTAATGTTTGCATATTTACTACGTATTGAGCTTCGCGACTGTATATATACTAGACTGTGGTTAAAGTGAATATTTTGACTTGGAAATATCACAATTGTTTTGAAACTAGAAAAATGAAGGACATTAACTCATCTGTAACACCAGTGACATGGAAAAACAACTAAAAAATATTTACCGATTATGTTTTTGTGAACTAACTGATTGCCATGAGATTTGCATAGCTTTCACATGGACACTATGAGATGAATCTCTTTTCGCTTGAGGCACAGACCTCAATTTTACACTCTTTGTTAATAAGTTGTGAAGTGAGTTCACAAATCTTGTAACATCCGTATCGGAACCTTTTCTTTATTTTATGCAATAATAATAATATATTTTATTCAACAACTTTTTTCTGTAAAATCATACTGATCTTCTAAATTGATTCTAATAATTATTATAATAAAAGTTAACAAAAGTAATTTTTTTTCAATACATAGAGTTTTAAAATAGTAAAAATGTAACATCCGTAACAACTGGAATAGCTGCTTTGCGATTGCATGCTACAATGTTCATGGTTTAGAATCCAGCCTCGTACTTTCGTTAATGTGTTGTCCTGTATTGTCTCGGTTTGATCCTTTTCTGTAAATTAACCTTAATGAGCAACCAACCTGCTTGCCTGTTTGCCAAATTTAATCTATCCATGTGTCACTATCTGTCGATCCGTCCAACTTTCTGTCCATTGGTCGATCAGTCCAAATTTCTGGCTGTTACTCGATGTGTGAGCTTACACTGCCCATTCGTCAATCCTAAGTTAACCCAAACTGTCTCGCAGCGTGGAAATGAAATATCTATTAATGTAGTACAGTAAATGCCAAAATTATTAAAAAATGAAGACGGTTGCATTATTCTTAGTTAATATGACCAGGCCTATTTCTTTCTTAGCGACATGTATTTAAAATACAAAGTTTTTCTTTTTCTGTTGGTAAAATACAATTTATTGGCATAGTTAATGAGGGATTTCCACGTCCTTGTGATTATCCAATATATTACGTAGCCTATGGAATTTGTTTTGCAAAAGACCACAATTATTTGAAGGTCAAAATTATTTGTCTGAAAATTGTGTTCAAAAGTGTGTGATAACACGCAATCGGAAGCTTGTGGAGTTTGCTTGTTTGCCATACTATCATATTACATGCATAGTATGGTTGCTAGGCAATCAAACTTTGACTTAATTTGTTTTAATCCCAGAATTAAGCCTAACATTTCGAATTTTTGTCGTAATATAGAGCAACGTTACCTTGCGTTATATGATATAACGTTTTTTTTCTTTAGTGTGCAGTACACAATTTTTGCAGTATTAAAACCAATAGACGTATATAATAATAATAATAATAATAATAATAATAATAATAATAATAATAATAATAATAACTAAAAAATACTTACTTGCAATTGCTTTTAAGGAACCCAAAGTTCATTACCGCACTCACATAAGTGCGTCATCTGTTCCAATCCTGAGAAATATTAATTCAGTCCCTACCTTCATATCCCAACTCCTTCAAATCATTTTTAATATTATCCTCCTATTTACGTCTCGGTCTCCCAAAAGGTCGTTTTTCCTCAGGTCTTCAAACTAACACTCTGTATGCATTTCTGGATTCTCCCATTCGTGCTACATGCCCTGCATATCTCAAACTTCTGGATTTAAAGCTCTAATTATGTCAGGTGAAGAATACAATGCGTGCAGTTCTGCGTTGTGTAACTTTCTCCATTCTCCTGTAACTTTATCCCTCTTAGCTTCAAATATTTTCCTAAGCCCCTTATTCTCGAATACCCTTAACCTCTGTTCCTCTCTCAAAGTGAGAGTCCAAGTTTCACAGCCATACAGAACAACCGGTAATATAACTGTTTTATAAATTCTAACTTTCAGTTTTTTTAAAAAGCTTCTCAACCGAATAATAACAGGCATTTCCCATATTTATTCTGCGTTTAGCTTCCTCTAGAGTGTCATTTATACATGTTACTGTTGCTCCAAGATATTTGAATTTTTCCACCTTTTCAAAAGTTAAATATATGTCCATTTCGAATAATGTTCTGGTCACGAGACATCGTATAGGTACTTTATTTTTTTTTTTTAGGATTTACTTTCAAATCTATATCTTTACTTGCTTCATGTAAAAGTCCAGTGTTTTTCCTTATCGTTTGTGGATTTTCTCCTAACAAATTCACGTCTTCTGCATATACAAGCAGCTGAATAATAGTCTAATAATAATAATAATAATAATAATAATAATAATAATAATAATAATAATAATAATAATAAGAATAATGATGATAGTAATAATAATAATAAAAGTGGTAGTAGCAGAAATGATAAATATAATAATAATAATAATAATAATAATAATAATAATAACAATAGTGGTGGTAGTATTGGTAGTTTTATTTAAACAATATCCTGGTGCCAACAAATGGATTTGTAAACACAAAGGACTCTCCAACAGCGAATGGCGCGATGGCATTAAAATGGTTGGAAATGTTGCTGCAGTACGTGCTGTGCCGGGAAGATCTCAGGACAACCGTTGTAGGCATTGCCATAACGAGGTTGAAACTCTTGCACACGTCCTGGGATCCTGTCCGCACGGCGAAGCTCTGCGAAACGCTAGACACCACCAAGTACGATCAATTATAGCCACTGCCCTTAAAGATTCCGAGTACAGCACCTTTGAAGAAGTACATGGTCTCTCCGTCACAGGCAGTACACGGCGCATAGATATAATAGCTTTCAAGGAATCTACAAGATCTGGATTCATAATTGATCCCACTGTGCGTTTCGAAACGGATGAGGTACAGCCAGCAGAAGTGGATAATGAAAAAAATAATATCTACAATCCTAACATTCCATATTACCTCCAAAAGTACCAGCTAGAAGAGCTTGAAGTAATCTGACTTCTGATTGGAGCAAGAGGTACCGCTACTCTCTTCATGAAAAATGTGTTAAGAGGCTTGGAATACCTACATCTATTATTCCGGTTTTAACCTTAGCTGCATTGAAAGGATCAAGTGCTCTCCTGAAGCATCACCAATATTCGAAATCAAACTAAGTTCATTAGCATTCTTTACTTTTTTTGTAACACTTACCTCTCTAAAACTAGGTATATTTCCACTAATCTCAAAATGTATTTGCAGCTATGTACTTGTAGGAGTTTCATTGTCAAAACAAAATCAATGGTTCAATGAACTTGTAATCATTTATATGGTTTAGTACTTTTTGTCCCTTGTGGCAGCTCACGAATGGTGAGATGATTTATAAATTAATTAGGCTAAATAAACAACTTTCTAATTTAATACGTTTTACGTCCTTAAATTAAGGGATGGAAAATAAAAAGTAGGCTTCATGAAGTGACGTAGGCTAACCCAATGGGCCCGCATGTTTTATCAAAATGCACGTCAGTTTGTCTTAACCTACAGAGTTGGTTCTTTCCATTCATATCAAATTTTAAACAATTTTTACAAGTTATTGTTTATGTATATACCGTAACAGACATTAGACGTAATCATTACCTAACTCCCCCCCCCCCCCCCAAGAGTTTGACACACTGAAGTATCGCATCATTTGATCAACTTCAGTCATAAAAAGGATTAGTCCTTGACCACTCTGCTAAACATAGCCCCAACACCAAGGGTCGATTTCTAAATCGAGGTCTAGACCACGACCATGGCTTTAAACCGCGTTTGGATTTATAAAACGAGATCTTTTTCATTTTTCTGAGCCATGGCTCGAAACCATGGTCTGAAGCAGAGACCACGGCTGGAGTAGGTTTAAAACCATGGCTTCATGTGTACAAGATGGAGGAAGTAGATCAGCTGGATGATTATCAAAGGAAAATTTGTCTCTACGAGTATTAAATCCCGGGATTAGAATGCTGAGAGAGAGGAATAATCCTTTGTAACTATATAACGACGATAATTTCTGGCGAAAATTTCGATTTTCGAAGAAATCAACGCAAAATTTAACAAGAATGCTAAATAATAATCTGCAACGAAATGCAAGAGGCGGCAGGTTGACAAGTTTTTTTACATCTTCTTGTTGCTTTCAGGGAAGTAAGATATAATATTTTATATTAATTATACCATTATGCCTATAGGACGATATATCTTAATTCTTAGTCTTTACAGTAGTTTTGAAGATTTAATTTAATACTCGAAAATGTTGTGGGCCTACAAGAATATGAAGCAAACGTGATTTTGTCTTCTTATTTTAATATATACTATTATAATGTACCGAAGTACATATGATATTTCTATGCAGATATTCTGCATCATCATACAATGAAAGAGTAATGGAACGGAGAAAAATTCTCTTCGGCGCCGGGATTTGAACCCGGGTTTTCAGCTCTACGTGCTGACGCTTTATCCACTAAGCCACACCGGATTCCACCCCGGCGTCGGAAGAATCGTCTCAGTTTTAAGTTCCAACTCTTGGGTTCCCCCTAGTGGCCGCCCTCTGCACTACGTCATAGATATCTATGAACCTAGGACCGAAGTCCACACATGTGCTGAGGTGCACTCGTAATGAGTGACTAGTTGGCCGGGATCCGACGGAATAAGCGCCGTCTTGAATCACGCATATCATATATATTATTTTAATGTACCGAAGTACATATGATATTTCCATGCAGATATTCTGCGTCATCATACGATGAAAGAGTAATGGAACGGCGCTTATTTCGTCGGATCCCGGCCAACTAGTCACTCATTACGAGTGCACCTCAGCACATGTGTGGACTTCGGTCGTAGGTTCATAGATATCTATGACGTAGTGCAGAGGGCGGCCACTAGAGGGAACCCAAGAGTTGGAACTTAAAACTGAGACGATTCTTCCGACGCCGGGGTGGAATCCGGTGTGGCTTAGTGGATAAAGCGTCAGCACATAGAGCTGAAAACCCGGGTTCAAATCCCGGCGCCAGAGAGAATTTTTCTCCGTTCCATTACTCTTTCATCTTCTTATTTTAAGTTTTATGCTACTGGGGCTTTTCACGTAGTACTAGCCTATTATATTATGTTAAAACAGAACCATACTTACATTTTAGTTTCAATAGAAATTTTAATCCAGTTAATATTTAGATTATTAATTCCTTACAACCGGGTTTTCAGGTTGTTAATGTTTGTAGTAGTTATGAACAAACGATAAACAATATAAACGCTCGACCTGTGCTAATTATTTGGGTAATATCATTCTGGTACCTAAAAATCCGTCCCCTATTAAATACTAAGTAATGCTAGTATTTTTAAAGCACGTGTATTCCCTAAATATAACAATACCTTAGCTGAGAACAAAAGAACGTGACTTACTGCAATTCAATAAAAATATCAATCCCGATGTTCATTTCTTTCTGATATCGACTGTGTACAGCAATAAAAATCGATTCTTAGCTGCGTTGCCATATATAAATCCCACGAACCTCGGTTTCTTCTCACGCCGCGTCTCGACTTCGTTTTAGAAATCGCATAAGGATTCAAACCTCGATCGCGGTTCAAAAGCCCAGGTTTGGAAACACGATTTCGTCCGTGTTTTAGAAATCGACCCTAAGAGTTCAGGCACGAGGTATTTTTAAAACAAACGGTTCATTCAGCTGTCCTTCGCCGGTGATTGAACTCTTGACCTTTGGATTTACACTTACAGAGACTACGATCATTCAACGCTTATCAATAAAACATTTAATAAAATCTTGTTTACAAGGCAGTAAATATAAAAACATAGAAATTTACATAAACATCCCGTCATTAAGACAACACGAAAATTACTGTCCATTTCTCCAGGTGTTCGAGTCGCTGGAATAATTGACAGTCGATACAAACAACTGACGCACGACTGTACTTCATTAATGTAATTATAATGTTTAATGGTATAGATGTTATCAGGCATGTGTTAGTCCACCACGTGAGATCTTAATAATAATTCTGAGCCCAGAGGTGTTACTGCGGGACATTAGATATTTTGCTGCAAAACAGATCAAGTGTTGTGATAGCGATCGTAAACACAACATTGTGGCAATGTGGGAACAAAATTATAGGACATTTACTAGGAGTTACAAGACATACATAAAAATAGCAGAAAGGTAGGCTATTACTTAACCCTTAAATTGGCAAAACTTCATTCCTCACACTTACTTACTTACTGGCTTTTAAGGAACCCTGAGGTTCATTGCCGCCCTCACATAAGCCCGCCATCGGTCCCTATCCTGAGCAAGATTAATCCATTCTCTATCATCATATCCCACCTCCCTCAAATCCATTTTAATATTATCTTCCCACCTACGTCTCGGCCTCCCTAAAGGTCTTTTTCCTTCCGGCCTCCCAACTAATAATCTATATGCATTTCTGGATTCGCCCATACGTGCTACATGCCCTGCCCAACTCAGACGTCTGGATTTAGTGTTCCTAATTATGCCAGGTGAAGAATGCAATGCGTGCAGTTCTGTTTTGTGTAACTTTCTCCATTCTCCTGTAACTTCATCCCTCTTAGCCCCAAATATTTTCCTAAGCACCTTATTCTCAAACACCCTCAACCTATGTTCCTCTCTTAAAGTGAGAGTCCAAGTTTCACAACCATAAAGAACAACCGGTAATATAACTGTTTTATAAATTCTATTTTCAGATTTTTATTATTATTAATAATAATAATCATCATAATCATAATAATAATACTAAGAAGAGGAAGAAAGAGAAAAAGAAAAAGAAGTCGAAGTAAAGATAAAGAGAAGAGCAAGGAAGAAACGAGAAGACAAATAAATAAATTCATTAATGAGAATAGAAGAGGATGGTAATTGGAAATAAGGAAGGAAAAAATATACGGAAGGAAGTGTAAAATCAACATTTAGCTTTTTTTAAAAATAATCACGTAGGTACATTATTTTTTTTCCTTTCATTTATTTCTTCTTTCCCCTTTCTTTCTCTTCCATTCTTTGTATTGCACTTTTATTCTTTCCTACGTTTTACCTTCCCTTTCTTCCTCCTGGCTTCTTTCTTTTACTTTCTTGTTTCACAGGGAAGCTGTTTCTTCTTCACCCTGTACGTGTTGTTGCATTTATAACCCATACTTCAAATATAAATATGAATATAATTTATTGTATAGTGGAACAGAGTGTGGGAATCTTAGGTTTTTATATGATCTAATCCACAATTCTATTCCCATGCTAAAATAAAACCGTACAAGGAGCAAAATGACTGGAGCAGCAACATTAATATCGCTTTTAGCTATCCATTGCAGATAAATCTAGATGCTCGTTTAATGCAGAGAAGTTATTGATGTCTATTTTGATATAGGGAAAGAGAGATCTCGCTGTTTTGTAACTAATTCTGACTCATAAAAATCTGCTCACCTGTGCCCACAAAAACGAGACAACAACTTGAAAGTGTCTGCTAACAGATGAAATTTATTACGACGCAGCAATTTGTTATACTTCTAATATCGTTGCGTGCTGTGAGAGGCGACGTGACTGTCCCGTGTTCGGAATCCGCTTCCTGACGAATGGAGTAGCTTGCGGCTGGCGGCCATGTTGGAAGGCTGTGCTACGCGTCTCCCATCCCTTGAGATGTTCAACCGTATCAACCGATATCACCAAATAAATAACTCGTGGTGTTATCCGACACTTAGCCTAACGACTGGCTTGCATAATTATTTATTTATTTATTTATTTATTTATTTAGACTATTTATTTATTTATTTGTTTACTAGCCGTACCCGCACGCTCCGCTGTACCCGTTAGAAATAATCATAAAGTAATTACAAAATTAAAATAGGACGTTTGATCCAGGGAACATTCCTGTTTGATAGGAGGATAAATCGTTTAATATGTTACTTAATTTAAATTGTATTTAAAATATTAAAATGCGATCATTTTGATCCAGAGACCACTCATTTGGTGCAATGACAATTCTTTTAACATGTTATTAATTGTTATTACCAATTATGTTTGGAAAAGCGAAAATTAACAGAAAATCTTTTGGCTACAGATTTATTATTATGTTTATATTATATTATATTATATTATATTATATTATATTATATTATATTATATTATATTATATTATATTATGTAAAAAGTGTGTTGATAACGGATGTACTCGAATTAGAAAGTTTTTAATTTGTTATGGGAGCTCTTGAATCTCAGGAGGAACAGCTTTTACAACAGCGCAACATAATCTGCTTGGCTCATTACCCAATTTTTTTGCATTGCATTTATTGCATATATATTTTATGTATTTTAACACGATTCAATTGAGCATAGTTAAAATTTGAATTATTAAATAATGGATTGCTAAGCTAACGTACTATTACTGCATATTAAATCAATACACTCTCGTTGTTCGTTAATTCTCTGAGATAAAAATGAATATGTTCATAAACATTATTTTAAGAAATACAGGAAATGAATATACAGAATAACCTATCAAGTTTTCTGTGCATAAGAAGCTATTTTAATCTTACCTGTCCTCAATTCACTCATAAGTTACTGTAATAACATTATAGCATTATGTCCATCCAGAGAAACTACACTTTCCAATGATTTAATAATAATTAATTATACAAATCGGTTAATTTAGCTTCCTACATTACTTCATACAAACACAGAAACATTGTCTGTAGGCTATGCTTCATAGCTTTTGATTGTTGTGTCCAAGGCCCCTTATAGACGAAGTCATTTGTTTTTTATTTCAATACACCGCCTTAGATGGCAGTTATTTTAATTTTAAAACTCATTTATCTCATTAAATATCAGTCCTGTCAAAATTTTTCAAAGAATAAAACGCATCAGAAATCATTTTAAAGAAACTTTTGTTATGTAACATTTTTCACAAAAATCAATAATAAGCGAGATATTTCGATTTATTTAATTCAGGCCCCCTTATAACCCTCCTTTTAAATAATGTATTTTGAATGCCATATAGCCTAAAATCTAAGTTACAACGAACTTAATTTATATTCCAATTTCCATCGAAATCGGTTCAGCCATTATCGCGTGAAAAGTTAACAAACATACAGACAGACAGACAGACAGACATACAAACAAAAATAAAAAAAAAAGCGATTTTCGGTTTCAGGATGGTTAATTATACATGTTAACACCAATTATTTTTAGAAAATCGAAAATTACCAGAAAAGTTTTGGCTACAGATTTATTATTAGTATAGATTTATTTATTTATTTATTTATTTATTTATTTATTTATTTATTTATTTATTTATTTATTTATTTATTTATTTATTTATTTATTTATTGTTTATTTATTTATTCTGGTGTGGTTAAGTCCATCAGGCCTTCTCTTGCACAACACCAGGAATACAATTACAATAATAGAAATAAACAGAAAATAACACTATATACAAAGTAAAGCCACACAAAAATATACACAGGTTGCAGTCACAAAAACTTTAAATGAGTGATTAAGTGTGCATACCCCCAGAAAGGAAAAGGAGTTGTATTGTTTGAAGAAGTACCTGCAGCCAACTCTTGGATCATCAAGCATGACAGATTATCAAGTTCCGAATGGAGAGAAATGCTAAAAATGACTGCGATGGTGGCACCATTACGTTCTCTCCCTGGTCGCTCTACAGGCACAACCCACTGTAGGCACTGCAGTGAGTATGAAACTTTACCACATGTGCTTGGGAGTTGCCCACAGGGAGAAGTACTCAGAATAAAACGTCACAACATCATACGTTCTATGATCGCAGATGCACTTCGATCCAAATATCTAGACGTTCACGAGGAAGTTCATTGTATTGCCGATGATGGAAGCAATCGTAGGATCGAGATCATAGCTATAAATAGGAATAAACTGACAGCCGAAATAATTGATCCTACGATCAGATTTGAAATCTCAGTCACTCAACCATCTGAAGTGAACGAAGAGAAAAAGAAAATCTACGAGCCCACGATTCAGTACCTATCGGCGAAATACAACATAGAAAAAATCACAGTTACCGGTCTCTTCTTCGGAGCGAGAGGCACCATCCCGAAAGCCTTTGTAAAGTGGAGGGAAAAATACAAGTTGACGAGAGATCTTCAAGATGCCATCGTCACCACCATAATAACATTTTCTGTAGCGATATTTCGTCAGCATCTTTATGGTATACATTCAATTTAAATTACACTTGTTTTTTTTTTCTTTTGTCTTATTCACTTTTATCTGAAACCTGTTTATATAATTTTTCATTTTAAATTTTATTGTGAGCTATTCTATGTCACAGGGCAAACCCAAAATATTGGGTCAGATTACAAAATCAAAATAATTAATTCTATCCTAACTAATTAACTAACATAAACAAGAAACTTGCAATTTTAATATAGATTAAAAAAGAAAAAGAAAAAAACACAAATCAATACTTCTAGCAATGCCTAAAAAACATTAACTAAGACAAAATTTTCCAAAATTAATTTTGAATTGTGATAAAGTCCGGCAGTCCCTGACGTCATTAGGGAATGAATTCCAGAGGCGAGGTATTTCTTCAGTACAGGAAGATGAGTATAAAGACGTTCTATGATGAGGGATAGAAAGAAGTGCTTGATGTCGGTTTCGAAGAGTTGTAAGAAATTGAAAGCGCGATAACAGATAATTCGGAGAAGAAGTAGGCTATGCATGATTCTAAAGACAAGAGACAGTGAATGTATTGTTCTTCGTTCCTTCAGACGCGCCCATGAAAGTAACTGGAGGGAAGGTGTTATATGATTAAATTTACGAGTATTGCAGATGAATCGTATGCACACATTATGAACACGTTGTAGTCTCTCAGCTAAGAGTGAACTTACATTAGTTAGCAAGGAATCGCAATAATCAAAATGGGGCATTACAAGCGTCTAATAAGACTCTTTTTTAGACAAATGGTAGAAATTCTTTCATATTGAAACAAGGAGTGAAGTTGAGGAAATATTTTTCTTGCAAATGTGTGTTACTTGAGTGTTCCAATTTAGATCGCTATCCATAAAAATGCCAAGATTTTTAACGGTTTCACTGTATTTAACAATAATACCATTCATTATTATCTGTAGTATAGTACTACTAGCAACAAAAATTCTATTGCTTTAGTAAAACAAAAACTGTCCTTCCGTGTGTGTCTATGAGTCGCATATTAACAATGTATTATGTCATATATAGGGTGAGCCACACCTGTGGAGTAACGGTTAGCGTGTCTGGCCGCGAAACCAGGTGGCCTGGGTTCGATTCCCGGTTAGGGCAAGTTACCTGGTTGAGGTTTTTTTCCGGGGTTTTCCCTCAATCAAATATGAGCAAATACTAGGTAACTTTCGGTGCTGGACCCCGGACTCATTTCGTCGGCATTATCACCTTCATCTCATTCAGACGCTAAATATTCTAAAATGTTGATAAAGCGTCGTAAAATAACCTTACTTACTTACTGGCTTTTAAGGAACCCGAAGGTTCATTGCCGCCCTCACATAAGCCCGCCATTGGTCCCTATCCTGAGCAAGATTAATCCAGTCTCTATCATCATATCCCACCTCCCTCAAATCCATTTTAATGTTATCTTCCCATCTACGTCTCGACCTCCCTAAAGGTCTTTTTCCCTCCGGCCTCCCAACTAACACTGTATATGCATTTCTGGATTCGCCCATACGTGCTACATGTCCTGCCCATCTCAAACGTCTGGATTTAATGTTCCTAATTATGTCAGGTGAAGAATACAATGCGTGCAGTTCTGTGTTGTGTAACTTTCTCCATTCTCCTGTAACTTCATCCCTCTTAGCCCCAAATATTTTCCTAAGCACCTTATTCTCAAACACCCTTAATCTCTGTTCCTCTCTCAAAGGGAGAGTCCAAGTTTCACAACCATACAGAACAACCGGTAATATAACTGTTTTATAAATTCTAACTTTCTGATTTTTTCACAGCAGACTGGATGCTAACAGCTTCTCAATCGAATAATAACAGGCATTTCCCATATTTATTCTGCATTTAATTTCCTCCCGAGTGTCATTTATATTTGTTACTCTTGCTCCAAGATATTTGAATTTTTCCACCTCTTCGAAGGATAAATCTCCAATTTTTATATTTCCATTTCGTACAATATTCTGGTCACGAGACATAATCATATATTTTGTCTTTTCGGGATTTACTTCCAACCCTATCTCTTTACTTGCTTCCAGTAAAATTCCCGTGTTTTCCCTAATCGTTTGTGGATTTTCTCCTAACATATTCACGTCATTCGCATAGATAAGAAGCTGATGTAACCCGTTCAATTCCAAACCCTGCCTGTTATCCTGAACTTTCCTAATGGCATATTCTAGAGCGAAGTTAAAAAGTAAAGGTGATAGTGGATCTCCTTGCTTTAGCCCGCAGTGAATTGGAAACGCATCTGATAGAAACTGGCCTATACGAACTCTGCTGTACGTTTCACTGAGATACATTTTAATTAATCGAACTACTTTCTTGGGAATACCAAATTCAAGATAATAATAATAATAATAATAATAATAATAATAATAATAATAATAATAATAATAATAATAATCGAACTCTAATTAATGTCTTTATTTTAAAACCTGCGAGAGGAATAAAGCTGTGGACTCATAGCTCAGTGAAGATGAATAGCAATGTGAATGGTTATAGTCTGAAGTCCCCGTGGCTTCATTCTGTGACAGTGAAAGTGCGCCGTGTACCGGGCGGCGTGGGCGCAGGGTTTGACGGACGTTCCGAGTGTGAGCGCGTCCTTCTGTCACCTGGTGACTGGCTGCTAGCGCATGCGCCCTGCATTCCGAAGAGACACCGCCCTGAAAATACAGCACGGCCACATACACAGGCCATTGTTTGTTAATGCTACGGACCGCCTCGCAAACGCTGAGTTAGTATTGACATAATCATAACAGTGAAAATGATGATGTTGATAATGATAAATACGATAATGATAACTATGTTGACAGTGACAATAATAAGTTAATAATGATCATGATGACAATGATGATAATAATGATAAAGGTAATTCTAATGATACGTTATTGATAATAATGATGATAGCTAGACAGATAGATAGATAGATAGATAGATAGATAGATAGATAGATAGATAGATAGATAGATAGATAGATAGATAGATAGATAGATAGATAGAGAGACAGATAGACAGACAGATAGACAGACAGACAGACTAGACAGACAGACTAGATAGATAGATAGATAGATAGATAGATAGATAGACAGACAGACAGACAGACAGACAGACAGACAGACAGACAGACAGACAGACAGACAGACAGACAGACAGACAGACAGACAGACAGACAGACAGACAGACAGACAGACAGACAGACAGACAGACTAGACAGACAGACAGACTAGACAGATAGATAGATAGATAGATAGATAGATAGATAGATAGATAGACAGACAGACAGACAGACAGACAGACAGACAGACAGACAGACAGACAGACAGACAGACAGACAGACAGACAGACAGACAGACAGACAGACAGACAGACAGACAGACAGACTAGATAGACAGACAGACAGACAGACAGACTAGATAGACAGACGGACAGAAGACTAGATAGATAGATAGATAGATAGATAGATAGATAGATAGATAGATAGATAGATAGATAGATAGATAGATAGATAGATAGATAGATAGATAGATAGATAGATAGATAGATAGACAGACAGACAGACAGACTAGACAGACAGACTAGACAGATAGATAGATAGATAGATAGATAGATAGATAGATAGACAGACAGACAGACAGACAGACAGACAGACAGACAGACAGACAGACAGACAGACAGACAGACAGACAGACAGACAGACAGACAGACAGACAGACAGACAGACAGACAGACAGACAGACAGACAGACTAGATAGACAGACAGACAGACAGACTAGATAGACAGACAGACAGACAGACTAGATAGACAGACAGACAGACTAGATAGACAGACGGACAGACAGACTAGATAGATAGATAGATAGATAGATAGATAGATAGATAGATAGATAGATAGATAGATAGATAGATAGATAGATAGATAGATAGATAGATAGATAGATAGATAGATAGATAGATAGATAGATAGACAGACAGACAGACAGACAGACTAGATAGATAGATAGATAGATAGATAGATAGATAGATAGATAGATAGATAGATAGATAGATAGATAGATAGATAGATAGATAGATAGATAGATAGATAGATAGATAGATAGATAGATTTAATGTCATTCAGCGATTTACAGCCATACACAACGTCAGAGTAGATATATAATACATGGCTACTGCAATGTGAATAAATGTAAGAATAAAAAAAAATTAATATACAATCACCAGATAATCACAAAAACAGGTTAAAAGTTTTAAAAGAAATAGCATAAAATCAGGTTAAAATGTACAGATTTGTCAAATTACATGAGGTTAAAACAAATAGTATCTAAAACGTAATATTGCTAAAATCATTGACACTGTAGATTGGATTTGCCATCATTGTCCTTCTCACCATCCTTCTGAAAGTAAAATATGACGTGTTTCTTATATGCAATGGTAAGGAATTATAAAGTTTATAAGATATGGAAATAATGATAATGATAAGTAATAATGGTAAGAGTGAAAGTACGAAGACATTCTCTTTGCACGTCATGAAGGTGCATGGGAACATGGAAGTGAAATTTCTTTCATTCATTCATTCATTCATTCATTCATTCATTCATTCATTCATTCATTCATTCATTCATTCATTCATTCATTCATTCATTCATTCATCCATTGTATTCCATAAATCTTACATGAGCAATGAAGCTTTAAGACAGGCATGTCAATTGATGCCCACAGGAGCAAGCGCGCGCTTTAGAGCCCAGGAGAGCATGAGCGCTTTACAGCGGAAAGGAAAGAGACAGACGAAAGAGGTGGTATATGCCGCTTGGTCGAGCTATATATAGGGATGGCCAGCACTGATTCAATAGATAAAGGGAAGAGAACTTATTAAAACTGTATCCATGTTAATTTTTAGATTTGCCTTAGAAGTATAAGTGCATAATAAGAATGTAAGTTTTAATTTTAATGCTCATTTTTCACGAGTTTGATTTTTTTTATTCAAAAGAAATATTTTCATAGCTTTTCGTATAGAAAAGTGAAATTTTCAGGTATAGAACTATTTATTTAGTAGCCTTACAGAATGTTTTCGTAAATCTAATATACCGTATATACGTATTACTGAAGATAGTGTATTGAAAATTTTGAAAATATTCGCATGGAAATTGTTTGTAAGGAAATGAATTAACAAAGCAACTACTGTTACATCATAAGCAAAAGATACGTGCCCATGTGTTGTAAAAATGTCAGCTCTATAGCTTCAGCAGATTTCGAGAAAATAATTTAATATTCTGATGATAGGAAGTTGCTCACAAATATCACCTTAAAAGCATAATGCGATAAGAGTTTTGTTATGTAATATTAGTTACACTTAAAACAGATACAGTACCTAGGGAACTTTGCTTTGTACTGTAATATTGTTTTGATTAGTTCATTGATTACTTTTTTAAGTCTAAAGATACCATCAATATAAATTCCAACTTATTATGTCATACTCAATCCCTTTCTTTGGAATATCACTTTCTTCATGAATGATGTGTTTCATCCACTTAATACAGTATAATATTATACTACGATGGAATTTAAGTGAATATTCCTTCTTAACTCTCTATTATGTTATTAAGATTTAAAACACAAGTGCAATATTAAGAAATCAGTATTACTACTTTTGTTTTACAGACAATATAGATAATATCAAACAGAAAGAAGCCATATAAAAATAACGACATAAAATTTCACGTTCCGTTTGAAGTTTGTGCACCACTGTTTTCTTAATCCAACAGGTTGCTTATTCATATACACAACCCTTCCTCTTTCCATACTTAGCGCTTACTGCCCGCGCACGACGTCAAGTTCAGGAAAAATGCGCTTGCTTGATATCACTGCTTTAAGATGTGGAATAAGTCAAAATTTTACAATATTACAATTACAATTTTTATAATATTTTACTGTTTTTACAGTTTTACAATTTAGTAATTTTCTACAATTTTTACAATTTTCTGCAATTTTTTTACAATATTTTGGCGAGATGTAGTGAGATGAGGTGAGGTCCGAGGATTCGCCAAAAGATTACCCGGCATTTGCCTTTTGGTTGGGGAAAACCTCGAAAAAACCCAACCAGGTAATCAAATCAAAGGGGTGAAATGAAGTGATGCCGAGGACTCGCCATAGACCATCCGGCTTCAGTCCCACGGCTGGGGAAAACCTCGGGTCAGAATGGATTTCACAACCAACAGTATTTTCCGTAATTTTTCTACATTGTCCTACTAACAAGCAAATATTCTCATGGGGGCAGATAAAAAAGTTATTTTTTTTTTCTTTCGCCGTGTTAATAATGTCAAAACAAGTGCTTATACAAATTTTGGCCACTCGACCGCAATTACAAGGCCGTCTAGAAAGTGATTTTCCCTCAAGCAGTTTACAGAAAAAAACACAATTTCATGAAAAGATTTATTGGTACAGATACAGAAATTTTGCGCTGTTTTTCAAGAATTAAGACATTTGTCATACCGTGGGATCAACAGAGAGGTGCACAACACGACACAAGGATAGAAATATTGATCCCATGATATGACAAATGTCTCAATTTCAGTGGGGAATATGTTGAAAAATAGCATAACAATTACGTACTTAAAGAGGTAGATAAATAAAAGTAGGCCTGATAGGATTGCGCGGCGTTATTGCTTACAGAAATAGACACTATTTGTAGTGTACCTGATAAATCTATTTCATATTCAAACCCTATAATTATCACGTGGAAATAAAAAAAACAATATAAAATATTAAAAAAATTAACATTTAAAAATTAGTGGTTGGAATTGTATCTATGACTAGCGCCGATGTAAGGTTAATTCCATGTTGCATTAATTATGTAACGGAATATAAAAAAAAATATTGTTCGAATTAAGAAGATTCTACTATATTCATCTTTATCTAAATTTTTTTGCCACACATATGTCTAGAAATATCAAGATCAAGCTACATATTTAACTTATATTTAGGCCTATATGTACGATTTTGCTGTAAACTGTAACGGACGGGCCCAACCCGGATCGCATGCTTGTCTCCAAGCCCTTATTCTTTTAAATGGTCCTAGTCGCCTACTTTACATATATTTACCTTACCACTTATATATTTTTTTAATATGAATGCATAATATATTAAATTATAGCCTCGATTTACCTGAAGGCGGTTGGTTGGAATAACAAAGCATTTCAAACTGGCTTCTAAATCGCGGACAGTCGGTTTTCCCTACCTGCACTCAAGTCCACATAAATACAATGACAGTAAGCATTGCGTAACATTCCGTTTGCCTTCCGGCAAAAAAGACTCTTTTAAAACTTAAAGCATTTCTCTCAAAAGCTAAGTTTCTGTCACTATATTTAAAATACAATGGGCATTCAAGTTGTCATATTCTTTTATTATGGACTGAAATGTGTCAAGTTTCCATGAATACGTCCATAAATTTTAACACAGAATGGAAAATAACCTCTAGTTAAGGGCAAAAAATTAGACACTTCAAAATATAAAATACGATGTTACGTGTAATTATTAATTTCTTTGAAATTCATGCAAACTTTAGCTATTTTTAAGATTGTTTCTTATATATATATATATATATATATATATATATATATATATATATGTGGTTATTAAAAAGTAAGTTACTTTATTTTGAAATATATATAACATTTTTTTTTTAAATTAACGTATACACAAAATGGTAACACATTTGTATAATAATAATAATAATAATAATAATAATAATAATAATAATAATATAATAATAATGATTTATTTAACCTGGCAGAGTTAACTGCGTTACAAAAAACACTACAAATTTACAAAGTACACTACAATTTTACACACAAAACTGAATAAGATAATAATAATAATAATAATAATAATAATAATAATAATAATAATAATAATAATAATAATAATAATAAAATGTAAACAACAAGTAAGTAGAAATCAGACATAATATATAACATACAGAAAGAAAGAAAAAAGCATAATAAAATGTGAATAGCAGGTCAAAATAAATGAGACATACAAAGTATAAAAAAAGAAGACAATTATTGATAATAATGATGATAATAATAACAATAATCATGATAAAAATAATAGTAATAATAATAATAATAAAATGTAAACAACAAGTAAGTAGAAATCAGACATAATATATAACATACAGAAAGAAAGAAAAAAGCATAATAAAATGTGAATAGCAGGTCAAAATAAATGAGACATACAAAGTATAAAAAAAGAAGACAATTATTGATAATAATGATAATAATAACAATAATCATGATAAAAATAATAGTAGTAATAATAATAGTAATAATAATAATAATAATAATAATAATAATAATAATAAAATAATGCAGCCCAAAGCATACAATGAATACAATATTTTTAAGTACACACAGTAAGGAAAATTATAATTATATATAGCTCAACTTACCACATTATAGAACTCAACTTATCACATTTGCATGTATCGAACAATGGGATTTGTTCATTTATCACACTCATTTGTTTTGGTTATCATGGTAACGGTTACCGAACAACGTAATTTTGACATGCTGCGGAATTTTGTTAGACCAAATTTACGAAATTGTGATATCGAGAACATAATCGTCATACAGAATGGTGCCCCTCCCCATATTTATACACGAGTTAAGCGATTGTTGCGTAACACTTTTGGTGATCGCATAATACAGTAGGCAGATATTTTCCCTAACACCTGGCCAGCACGTTCCCCTGATATCAATCCAGCAGATTTTTAGCTGTGGGGTTATTTAAAGGACCGAGTTTTTTTTTAACTAATCCTACGACTACCGGCAAACTAAAATATGCAATTTCGCAACAAATTGAAGATATTCCAGCAGATCTATTAGTAAATGCTGTTCACAACATAGAAGAAGGATTGTTGCTTGTTAGAAAACGAAAAGGCGGACATATTCAACATTTAAACTGAATCCAATGAACCCCCTTATCTTTATGAGTATAAATGTGTTCTTGTTTCGTGTAAATCTTAATTCCTAAAGTGTTATGGCGACGTCAAAACGTAACTTACTTTGAATAATCTTGTATAGGCCTATCATTGCCAGCATTATAAACAATTATTGTACCAGTGGAGAAATTTCATGAAAGAGAAATTACAGAGATTCAGTGAAAGAGACATGGCGAAGAAATCAGGCGAGTTGGTACCTAGAAAGCGTTCATCCGAAGATAGATTGCCCCCATGCGATGGTTACATTTTGAATTGTTCCGTAATAAAAGCTCGACGGGGGAGATACGTTACGAAACGTAATTTCCGAAGTGTGATTGTTTACAAGACATGAATTGGACATTTCGTCCATGTTTTTGTGACCCTCCCTGTAAAACAATGACGACTTCTTATGATACCAACAGCAGCAGCAGAAGCAGACACTCCTTGCCGGCCGTGACTCCGGTGACGTCACCAAACCTGCCGGACTCTATGGGGCACTGAGAGCGAGAGTGACATACGGCACATTTCGTTAAAGACATTTGAAAACGTTATTAAATATTGGGAGTAAATCATTATGAATGACCAAATAAATTAAAAGAAAAGAAAACACATGGATGTAGCCTATGTAGGATAGAGGAATAAATAAAAAATAAATAGATAGATAAATAAATAAATAAGTAAATAAATAAATACATTGATAAATAAATAAATAAATAAATAAATTGATTAATGGAAAAATAAATAAATGAATGAATGAATAAATAATTAAATAATAAATAAATAAATAACTAAATAAATAAATAAATAAATAAATAAATAAATAAATAAATAAATAAATAAATAAATAAATAAATAAGTGTCCTCTGATCGAGGTTCTGGCTGATATGTACATCTATTATCAGGCAGTGCATCTCAGTTGATATGTGTGAGAGGAAGAACAATTGCTTGTATACATCTGAAGTCTGACTAGTGTAATATGCAGCTAGTCGGCGATGTATGCAATGGAGGGGGAAAGGAACTGGCCACCATACCCTACTAGCTCCTGGTTTAGTTACCTCATAAATGGTGTCTTATTGGTATCACTTGTGAGGTTCAGACCTATCGGACAATTGACTAAAAGAAAAAAAAAAACAAAAAACAAAAAATAAATAAGAAAATAAATTTATACTAATAATAAATCTGTAGCCGAAATTTTTCTGGTAATTTTCGATTTTCCAAAAATAACTGGTCCTAACATATATAATTAATCACCCTGAAACCGAAAATAGCTTTTTTAAAATTTTTGTTTGTATGTATGTATGTATGTATGTATGTATGTATGTATGTATGTATGTATGTATGTATGTATGTATGTATGTATGTATGTATGTATGTATGTATGTATGTATGTATGTATGTATGTCTGTCTGTCTGTCTGTATGTTTGTTACCTTTTCACGCGATAATGGCTGAACGGATTTCGATGAAAATTGGAATATAAATTAAGTTCGTTGTAACTTGGGTTTTAGGCTATATGGCATTCAAAATACATTATTTAAAAGGGGCGTTATAAGGGGGCCTGAATTAAATAAATCGAAATACCTCGCTTAATATTGATTTTTGTGAAAAATGTTACATGACAAAAGTTTCTTTAAAAATAATTTCCGATAAGTTTTATTCCTTAAAAAATTTTTATAGGACTGATATTTAATGAGATAAATGAGTTTTAAAATTAAAATAACTGCCATCTAAGGCCGTGTAATGAATTAAAAAACAAATGACTTCGTCTATAAGGGGCCTTGGACAACAACAATCGAAAGCTATGAAAGATAGCCTACAGATAATGTTTCTGTGTTTGTATGAAGTAATATCGGAAGCTAAATTAACCGATTTGTATAATTAATTATTAATTCACCATTGGAAACTGTAGTTTCTCTAGATGGACATAATGCTATAATGTTATTACAGTAACTTCTGAGTGAATCGAGGATAGGTAAGATTATAATAGATTCTTATGCACAGAAAACTTGATAGGCTATTCTGTACATTCGTTTCCTGTATTTCCTAAAATAATTTTTATGACCAAATGAGTGGTCTCTGGATCAAAATGATCGCATTTTAATTATGCAAATACAATTTAAATTAAGTAACATAATAAACTATTTATCCTTATATCAAACACGAATGTTCCCTGGATCAAATGTCCTATTTTAATTATGTAATTACTTTATATTTATTTCTAACGGGTGCAGCGGAGCGCACGGGTACGGCTAGTAATAAATATAACAAATAATAAATATATACAAATACATTAATAAAATGGATTCAGACATAAATAATTAAATACAGATAAAAATGAGGTAGCTTATATAAAATACGGAAATATGTGAAGTAAATATGCGAATGTAAGGAAATAAGTAAATGGACATATGTAGAAATAATCGAATGAAATATAACGTGGGTAATTTAACAAGCAAGCAACTAAATACATAAAATAATGAAGTAAATAATTAGGAAAGTATTCAAATACATGAAACAAACAGAGAAATGGATAAATAATTATGTACACAAAATAGCAAATAAATCAAATAAAAAATAAATGAAGTAGTAAATGAGTAAGTAAATAAATAAATGGATGCAATACCCTAGTAAAGATGTAAATAATTAAACGGGAATGTGAGTAAGTGAACACTAATAGATAGACGTGTAAATAAATAAACACAGATATAAAATGCTTTTGTAAGTGTAACATAGCTGTAGATAAAACGGGGTGATAATGGGTAGATACGAACTGAAACCAAACCCATCATCACCCACAAATCTGTTCGCCAGGTATTGAACTCCAAAGCCTTTGACTGGACGCCGTCAGTTTCCTGAACATGTTTTCAAAAGGGGATAGTGATTTGTCTAGGATGTTTCTCACACTGCAGACGGAGGGTGTTGAAAGTCTGTGTGGAATACTAACTGGGAAGGGACATTAAATCAAGGAGGTTCAGATGGGCCGGTCGTGTAACACGCATCATAACGACAGCCATTGAATTCAGAATGTCGTTCCTGACTCAGAGGTGAGAAAAATGCTTCCAGCAGGAGAGAGTAGATCACTGTGGGGTGCTGTTGTCGAGCTAGGTAATGGCGTCTCACCAGAGGAACAACAGTTCGATTCGCGACAGGTTTTGAGAGATACCAGAAATTGAAAAGTGCTACCACAAATATCGATCTGTCCATTTGGCCAATTTTATGATTTATATAATGGTTATGTCTGAGACATCTATCATTATATCTGCAATGTTTGGGAAAAGTGACGTAAGTCGATTTGATTTTTTCTGTATGAATTATTGTAATGGGAGAAACACCTATGTATTTTTTTCCAAGCGAACAGATGTTCCATGAGTTGTCAATAAATTATCAAAAACGGTTTGTGGAAACTGACTTGTGTCACTTTTCCCGAGCACTGGAGATATTTTAAGCTTGTTTTCTTACAAACAACGCCAATTCCTTGTCTGAAAACTCGCTCAGTCCGTAGACCAGGGGATAAAAAAAACTAGCCAGTCCTTCCAGAAAAATGGATTTAACACGTTTCGGGATCACACTGTTCAATAGCTATTAATATTTGAGGAGAAAAATTCGCTCCGGCGCCGGGGATCGAACTCTGGTCCTTGGTTCTACGTACCAAGCGCTCTGACCACTGAGCTACTCCGAATTCAATCCACAGCACCGGATCGAATTCTCCTCCTTCAGTGTTTCCTTTTGTGGCCTTACTCCAAGTTAGGCATATATGTTGACGTTTTATGTCCAATGTCAACTGCCATTATACTAGGGGCGCACTCAGCTGAGTGACTTGTTTGGCCGGGATTCCGCAGTTGTATGCACTGCTAGCTGTGAGAATATTATGGATTTATTAATTTGTCCTACAGAATAATATCTGTAATATTGACAATTGATATTTGAGGAGAAAAATTCGCTCTGGCGCCGGAGATCGAACCTGAGTCCTTGGTTCTACGTACCAAGCGCTCTGACCACTGAGCTACGCCGAATTCAATCCACAGCACCAGATCGAATTCTCCTCGGCGCCGGAGCGAATTTTTCTCCTCAAATATTAATTGCTTACAACTAATTAAATGCAGGAGAACTCGAGAATAACTAATATTCATATTTCTATTACGTTACAGCTATATCTGCTACCCACACATTCAGAAAAGTTTTCATACAATGCTATTATGACATTCTACTTTTGTTTCTCTTTTACACGCCCGTTCTTGGAAACGCAGATTGTATTTCTTTTCGTTTGGTCATGTAGACATGATTATCGTGTTAATAAATAAACCATAAGGACTCCTGGGAACTTCTGCAAGCTTATTTTACGCCAGGTTGCTTTTCTGATTGACATTTAATGGTTTCGTTTTAGGCTCTATTCTGCTGGAAGTTGGACAGTAACAACTCAATTAATAATACCCTAATTTACTGAGTCGAAACATGCGTACATGTGGGCCACTTAACTTCAACATCTCTTTGTTTATTTATAGTCGGACTTGGTGGCGAAATATTTCTGTGTAACATCTTGTTTATGAAATTTATATCACTCACTGCAAGTGTTTATTATGAAACAAGATCTTTCTAATACAAAAATGGATGTAAAAAAATAGCTGTTAAGTTTGTTTTATATAGAACTAGTGGCTTCTACAGCAAATGCTGCAAACTAAGTTCATTAGACGTTCAAATAAAAAATTTTCAGATTTATTTTCAGTGAGGTATACCAAACATTTTGAAGGTTATTTGTTTCCATAATAATGAAACATACTCCCTCTGAATGGTTTTTTATGCCAAATACTTTTTCTTGAATCTATCCACCTTCAGTTTTTGAGTTTCAACGCGAAAACGCAAGTAACATTGTCAGGACGATCAGTGGGTTTTTCATGTAGGAGTAAAGCAATAGCTATTTCAGGTCATTGTGGATTGTAGGCGAAAGTTAAAAAAAAAAAAGTCAAGTTTACTATGCTTTCGAACAATAGACATAGCATCTTGGTGCATGTAGAGCTTGAAATGTAGAGGGTAAAATCATTTTATCCTGCTAAGAGATATTGCAGAAATGGTAATAATGTCATCAAACCACCTCAAGTTTTGTAGATTTTAATATTCAATACACAGCTGTACCCAGAAAATTACGCACCGCAGAATCAGACCTGTAAATTATTTTTAGTAACTCTTGAAGTTTTTAGTAACCAATTGAATTTGAGCTCTAAATATGTCAGCAATCCTACAGGTCATGCCCCTCGTGTAATAGCCTATTGTTTACTGTAGTGTGTGTTTTGTTTTATTCTGAAATGCAATTAGTTCTCAAAACTGACGAAAGATGGATTTTTGGAAAATAGGAAAATTATGTAGGAAAACTAACGCTTCACTGAAAGTTACTATTTTTCTGAAAATCCTTGGATGCCAAGCTTCAAAATGACGGGTAATTCATTAAAATCCGTTCAGCAGTTTTCCCGTAATTTCCATTACCAGTTCAAATTTATATATATATATATATATATATATATATATATATATATATATATATATGGAGAGAGAGAGAGAGAGAGAGAGAGAGATTCAGCACTTACAAATTCAACCTTCTTTTGTCATGTCACAATATTAAGCTTAACGTTGCAGCTGACAAGAGAAAATCACTAATTACGATTAAGTTAATTTTATCTGTAGTATTAATTACACCTTGAAGTTAGTCTTTCTGTATAACATAACCTACATATTAACGTAACTTACATTAACTGTTCGTAGTTGCTAAGGTAGTAAATTGTGTTAAATTCAGTGTTCGAATTGATAGAAATGTAGAAGGGAGAATATTTTTTCATTTGTTTTTTTTTTTTTTTAGTACTTATATACATTTTATTACAACATATTCGGTGTTAAATTTTATTGTTACTTACTTACTGGCTTCTAAGGAACCCGGAGGTTCATTCCCTCCCTCACATAAGCCCGCCATTAGTCCCTATCCTGAGCAAGATTAATCCAGTCTCTATTATCATATCCCACCTCCCTCAAATCCATTTTAATATTATCTTCCCATCTACGTCTCGGCCTCCCCAAAGTTCTTTTCCCACATGTGATTACTAAGATTTGTATCTTTGGGGAAGCAGAGACGTAGATGGGAGGATAATATTAAAATGGATTTGAGGGAGATGGGATATGATGCTAGGGACTGGATTAATCTTGCTCAGGATAGGGAGGGATGGCGGGCTTATGTGAGGGCGGCAATGAACCTCCGGGTTCTTTAAAAGTCATTTACGTAAGTAAGTAAGATTATTTAGATAAGAAATTGCACTAATATTAAAATTGGCATAAGAAATTCGACGTTAGGTTCATTTAATGTGAACTTTAGACTTAGTGTTCCCATGAAAAGATGGACTCTACAGCAGGTAGCGCTATGTAGGCTACTTTAAGAAGAGCGTTGGGCCTGTCTTGCAGAGACCTTGGAGGCCAGGAGCCATGTTTTTCAATCATGCGCTCTCCTCACGAGTGAGTGGCAGAATGAATTATCAACTCACATCCACGGTGGCTACGCAGTAATTGAATCCATATGTTATCGTGTGAGGACTGTACAGCTGTCTAGACATGATTATTTATGAATTAAAAACGTTTAGTTTTTCAAGACGCCAGTTTTAATTTTCCGAATGGCTTGTTTCGCTGTCTTACTCCGCTGCTTCCGTATCCTCGTGCAGGTTCAGCTACAAATGTTGTTGTTTTTGGGTTTATTATTTTTAGTTATTTTTTAAAATGTAAATTCGTCTATGCGCAAAGGCTATTCCACATAAACAGCGTTACATTAGATTTAAGTGTAAGGTACAGCACTCCATTCTCGATGTGCAGGCTTTAACATTTTCAGCAATCATACTCTGTTGATTTCTGTTCGTGCTTCCCCCCAGGTGATAAGTATCAGGTTAGGTTAATTTATTTTCGGCTTTTCTCTTCCAAATTCCTTTAATGTAACGACGAAAATCGGAATGAGACAAGTGCCAACAGGCTAGGAGCTCACATAGATTCTTTTTCTCACTCCCAGTTTCCATGACTAAGGACCTTTTAAATGTTTTTCCTCCACTTTCTCCCATTGATTCATTGGTTTGTTCATTTCTTCGTTCGTTCTTTTGTTCGTTCCTTCGTTCCTTGTTCGTTCCTTGTACAATCATTCGTTAGTTTCTTCGTTCGTTCTTTTCTTCGTATCTTCGTTTCTTGTTCGTTCATTCATTCATTTGTTTGTTCTTTCGTAGATTCTTTTTTTCGTTGCTTCGTTCCTTTGTTCCTTGTTCGTTCATTGATTCGTTCGTTATTTTGTTCGTTCCTTAGTTTCTTGTTCTTTCCTTCGTTCCTTGTTTGTTCATTAATTCATTCGTTCGTTCTCTTGTTCGTTTCATGTTCGTTCCTTCGTTCCGTGTTCGTTCCTACCTTCCTTGTTCGTTCCTTCGTTCTTTTGTTCGTTTCTTAGTTCCTTTGTTCCTTGTTCGTTTATTAAGTCATTACTTCGTTCTTTTGTTCGTTCCTTCGTGTTTGTTCGTTCATTCATTCGTTCGTTCGTTCCCTCATTCGTTCTTTTGTTCGTTCTTCATTCGTTCTTTTGCTCATTCCTTGTTCGGTTCTTCGTTCCTTGTCTGTACATTCATTCATTTATTCCTTCGTGGTTCTTTTGTTCGTATCTTCGTTTCTTGTTCATTCATTCATTCATTTGTTTGTTCTTTCGTAGATTCTTTTGTTCGTTGCTTCGTTCCTTTATTCCTTGTTCGTTCATTGATTCGTTCGTTATTTTGTTCGTTCCTTAGTTTCTTGTTCTTTCCTTCGTTCCTTGTTTGTTCATTAATTCATTCGTTCGTTCTCTTGTTCGTTTCATGTTCGTTCCTTCGTTCCGTGTTCGTTCCTACCTTCCTTGTTTGTTCATTCGTTCGTTCCTTCGTTCTTTTGTTCGTTTCTTAGTTCCTTTGTTCCTTGTTCCTTTATTAAGTCATTACTTCGTTCTTTTGTTCGTTCCTTCGTGTTTGTTCGTTCATTCATTCGTTCGTTCGTTCCCTCATTCGTTCTTTTGTTCGTTCTTCATTCGTTCTTTTGCTCATTCCTTGTTCGGTTCTTCGTTCCTTGTCTGTACATTCATTCATTTATTCCTTCGTGGTTCTTTTGTTCGTATCTTCGTTTCTTGTTCATTCATTCATTCATTTGTTTGTTCTTTCGTAGATTCTTTTGTTCGTTGCTTCGTTCCTTTATTCCTTGTTCGTTCATTGATTCGTTCGTTATTTTGTTCGTTCCTTAGTTTCTTGTTCTTTCCTCCGTTCCTTCGTTCCTTGTTCGTTCAGTAATTCATTCGTTCGTTCTTTTGTTCGTTCCGTGTTCGTTCCTTCGTTCTTTTGTTCGTTTCTTGGTTCCTTTGTTCCTTGTTCGTTTATTAATTCATTACTTCGTTCTTTTGTTCGTTCCTTCATTCCTTTGTTTCTTGTTCAATCATTCGTTCGTTCGTTCCCTCATTCGTTCTTTTGTTCGTTCTTCATTCGTTCTTTTGTTCATTCCTTGTTCGGTTCTTCGTTCCTTGTCTGTACATTCATTAATTTCTTCCTTCGTTCCTTGTTAGTTCATTGATTCGTACGTTTATTCCTTGAATTAACCAGTATAGGGAAATATTATGAATATTTTTTCAAATCAAACTAAGTCGTGACTTAGTGCAATTTTGAAAAAAAAAAAAAAAGCACGCGCCTATAAATTGTAAGATATAAACGTAAACGGCACAAACATTTCGTAATGTCATTCTATGTTAACGGATGTGGTACAACACAAATTATTCGGACAATCAGCTCCAAAATAATCATTTCAGTTTTATTGCTCTCCTGAAAAATGTAGTTTTTTTGACTTAGTTGGATTTGGAATCCATCTCTTCAATTGGACTTGTTCCCTTGTTCTTTAGAGTGCTGATCAGACGATTGTATAATAAAAGGAAAAATGTTGTGTAACTTACAGTCTATTGTCTTGCTTTCAGAGTATATATTGACTCAGGTCATTTGCATAAGAAATTAATGACTAAAAAAGTTCACACATAGTACGCAAAGGCGTCTTAAAATGTATATTTGGTTAAGTATATTGAATATTTTCTAATGAACACAGTTCCCTCTTATGACACGCGTAACTTTCCTGCGATTTTTAATAATCTGAGAAGAGAGCTGTCTGTACATACACGGTGTTTAATTAACGTGCAGGTAATGAAGTGATAAGGCACGGGGAATTTTAATATACCTCGTGGCCAGAATGTGGACAACACCTGTTGAAATACAAAGAGTGGCTCATAC
This sequence comes from Periplaneta americana, assembly GCF_040183065.1. Lineage (NCBI taxonomy): Eukaryota > Metazoa > Arthropoda > Insecta > Blattodea > Blattidae > Periplaneta > Periplaneta americana. Next base: position 21,476,413 of record NC_091130.1, read on the forward strand.
ATAGGTACTGTACATACATATACTAATACATACTGTACTGTAAATAAATGAATAAATAAATAAGTAAATAAATAAATAAACGTATAAGTAAATGAATACATGAATGAGTAAATGAATAAGTAAATAAATATTTTGTGCGAGATCGTGCGTATTTGCTTGCTTTCCGCACAAAACCAATACGCGGTAAGTGTGAAATACCACATTGAGTTTATTCCCAACGTAACACACATAACAATTTCCCTATTCTTACCGCTTAAGAGACATATTCATTTTACTGCTTTAGGCTTTTAACATATTATTTTTAAAGACGTTCAACATAGTAATAATTATAAATTGGAAACTTACCACTGCAATTTCACCTAAATTGCACTGTTAATTATTGTTTTTAAATATTTGCAAAAATTAAGTAAACTCTACTACTCCACTAAAGTTATTGCATTCGTGATGCAAGTAACATTAAGGAAGCCGTGAAAAAATCAACAAGATTCCAGATGCCGATGTTATTACTGCAATATGTTATATAAATAATATTGTTAAAATATTAACACGAAAAATAAATCATTACATAACCTTACCGTTTGTTTTAAGTTCGCATTTATAGACTGGGGGGAAAAAGAAAGACAGACGTATATCACGGCCTGCTGCAATATAGTAAACACAGAAAACATTTTATAGCAACAATGTTGAAGAGAGATATTTTTGTTTTCCAAAATTGCCGTCATTGAACAGAAACCAAGATGGAGATTTCATTGCAACTAATTAGAAATTCCTCTTTCAGTTCAGGTATGTAATAAACGATCTTCGCACAAAATAATGTACGATACACGAGCGGTATGTTTGTTTTCATGTTCTCGGAAATTAAAAAAAGCTCAACTACGTTTCGCTTTTTCAATCTTTTCCTCGAACATGAAAACATCAACATACCGCTCTTGTAACGCATATTACTATTACATGCGTGCGTGCATACATGCATACATACTTACATACATATATACATGCATTCTTGCATACATACATACATACATACATACATACATACATACATACATACATACATACATACATACATACATACATACATACATGCATGCATGCATACATACATACATACATATTCAATTCAATTTATTTGGCCATTAGACAGACAGTTTTAGGCTTCGTCAGAATACATTGAAAAACATATAAATACATTTTAAAAAACACTAATAAAAGAAACAGTAAAATTTAAATAATACAATGAAAACCTGAAGTAATTTGAAACTTTTAGATTAAAGGAAACTAACTAAATCGGAATTAAACTTATTTATTAAAATACAATTCCATACAAATTAGTGTTGAAAAACTCAGCAACAGAATAAAAAGGATTATTTAATAACCAATTGTAAAATATAGTTTTGAAGCTATTGATTGGTAATTTATGATATTGACTGGGGAGCTTATTATATAATTTCATCCCTATAATTAAAATGTTTGTGTTGCTCTTGTGTAATCTACAATATGGAATATTAATTTGTTCACTATTTCTAATTTCGTGATCATGTATATCGGCCACTAATGAGTAATTGTCGATATTTTGTCGATTGTAAAGTACTAGATCATATATATATATATATATATATATATACAAATTTATGATTGTTAAAATCCGTGATTGTCTGAAAAGTGGCCGACAATGTTCCAGATAGTTTGATTTGCATAAAATTCTAATGACTTTCTTTTGTAAAATCAGGACGCTTCCAATTTTGGTTCCATTTCCCCAGAAAATTAGGGCATATCGGATTATCGACTGAAAGAAAGAAAAGTAGGCACATCTTAAATAATTTTTAGAAACGGAAGTCGTTAATTTCTTTAAACAAATATAAAACTCTAGATAGCTTTGTGCATATGTATTCGATGTGCTTATCCCATGTTAAACTGGAGTCTATAAAAAGTCCTATTTACGTCACAGCACTTCTTTATATGTAATGGTGGACCTCACATTTCTCTGCTTTGAAAAATCAGATAGAAATCCATCCACCCACCCACCAACTCAGCCACAAATCAACCGAATTTCTCGACAGGTCACTGGTACTGAAACTCTCGAAAGATCAGAGGTTGACAACGTGGTACTGACCACATGACCTAATTCTGGTCAGAATGCCTAAAAAATATGGAAGAGTTGCTTTCCTGACTTCCAGGTGTCGGATATAGGCCTACTGACATTGCACTATACCTTATTCAAACTTGTGCAGGCGTAAGTTATCTTCACACAATGGTAACGCAATAAGACAATGTAGGACTTAAAAATGTGAACATTTCGAACGTTAGATAATTACATAAATTCCGGTTTTCCAAGTCTGGATTAGGCATTGCCCGGCAGACTGAATTCTCCAGAAGCCCTCGTTAATATAAGGAAGTGATAAATTGTACGCCACAGATCAAACTCTGTGATAAAGGGAACTGGTTTCGTATCACACGCACGCTTCTAGTTTCCCCCGTATCTGCCTCAAATTCACAACGCATCCAACATATGTCGATGATTGAAAGGGACGTAAAAAACCTTTATCCTTAATTCTGAATGAGCCGCCATAAAATGTTAAATTTGGTGACGTTTTTGAATTCTTCTCCCTCTCTTCACTTCCTTGGCCCTCGAATCTTTAACTCGTGTAGGAATGCAAGACTATCAGTGGCGTACTGGGAGTGAATATCTAGTAATGTATAGTAGAGTTGGGTCGATTCGTTCACGAATCGTTCATTCGAACGACTAATAATAAAGAATCGTAAGAATCGATTCGTGGTATCAACGAATCGTCGTTCAAAAGAATCGTATCGAATCGTCATTCAAAAGAATAGTAACGAATCGGCATGGTATCGTAACCCACGATTCTATTTACTTGTTTGATGTAACCTGTCAGCGGACATTTCCGAACCGTGTCGAATGCTCCCGAGCGAGAGTGAAATCAAAATACTGCATTTGTTAAGTGTGAAAAATAATGAACACGAACCTGAAATTTGCATAGTTAAATAGAAATGTAATGCAAAAATGTACTTCATAATAAGGTTCAGTTGATAAATTATAATTTAGAAACATTATCTTGGACAATTTTGTAGACTAATGGAGGTCATACTGAATGGTTCCAGCCAATGAGAGAGAAACAATCCAATGTCTCGCCTCTTATGCCATCTATGCGAGAGATGTAGAACGTTTTTGTTCTACGCGTGGTTTGCAAAGGAAAGTGTCCTGCCGAGTCGTTCGTTGACGATTCAAAAGAATAGTTGGGATGGCAGACTGGGAAGAATCGTGAACGAATCGTTACAATCGATTCGTAATGTCTGATTGAATCGTTGGAATCCACTTCTGAAAAAGAATCGTATTGCCCAACTCTAATGTATAGTATAAAGACTGAGTAAATAAGATAACAGTACAATCACATTATAAATGATTGGTTGATTGGCAAACTTACTCCTGTTAAATTACATAAGCAACTGTGGCTTACAGCTGTTTCGGTGCTTCTTCACACCATCCTCAGAGCCTACTAGATCTCGGCGTCATCTCGAACTTCGCTGCCTGTTGTGGGGGTGCGTTTGCGTGTTGAAAAGTGGAGTCAAATAGTGTGTGTGTGTTCTGAAATTGATCTGTGTGTTGAGAATTTGATCGGGGTGTGTTTTAGTGTGTGTGTATATTTCATATTGTTCTAGTGTGTTGAGTTTTTGGTTTTTGGGTAGTATGTGTAGGATTTCCATGTCTGTATTTATGTTATTGTATGTGTGGTTAGCATTAGTTATGTGCATTATTGTGTCCTCTGGTTATTGCTTTAATGTGTTCTTTGTAGCGTGTTTGGAATGATCTGCCTGTTTGTCCAATGTAGAACTTGTCGCAACTATTACATGTGAGTTTGTATACACCTGTGTGGTTGTATTTATTTGTTTGCGTTGTTTGTGTGTTGAGATGTCTTTGTAGTGTGTTTTCTGTTCTGTATGTTATGTTGTATTTCTGCTTTCTGAATGAGGATGCGATCTTATGTGTGCTTTTGTTTTCATATGTTAGTGTGATGTATTTCTTGTGTTCTTGTGATTGTGTTGTGTTTTGCGTGTTTTCGTGTTTGTTAAGTTTTCGTTTTGTCTTTCTTATAATATTGTCTATTATGTTTGGATTGTAACCGTTTTCTTGTGCTATGTATTTGATTGTGTTCACTTCTTCATTGTAGTGTTGTTGGCTCATGGGTATGTTGAGTAATCTGTGTACCATTGCCAATCAACCAATCATTTATATTTAAGTGTTACAAGTAGTGTACGCAAGATTCAAAATGGACAATCTCATTATTGTTTACAAATTGAGAAATACATACTTATGTATCTAGTTCAGACTAAAAGTGACGGGGGGAAAACAGGATCCCTGTAATTGCTTAATTTGTATATAATAGGCATATTTAATAAATTTTAAATGTCTCTAAGGTGATTCATAACATATTCCGTGGTTCGATTTCCTGACCGACCAACCTGACTGTGGTTTTTGCGTTGTTTTCCGAAGTTAGGCAAATGCTGGGTTGGAATTTTCATTGCCACGGTCCATTTTCCCTTCCCCTCCCGTGTAGAAAAAAATGCGCTGATTCAATTTTACATTCTTACAAATTTCCCCTCTTTTTATGGCGATGAATCATTCTGTGTTATTGTTTATTTATTATTATTTATTATTTATTTATTTATTTATTATGGTGTAGTTAAGGCCATCACGCCTTCTCTTCCACAACACCAGGAATACAAATACAATAGTAGAAATAAACAGAAAAAAATACACTATATAGCTACGAAGTAAAGCTACACAAGAAATAGAGAGAGAGAGAGAGAGAGAGAGAGAGAGGGAGAGAGAGAGAAACACTATAAACAAAGTTAAGCCGCACAAAAATATACACAGGTTGCAGTCATACAAACTTTAAATGAGTGATTAAGTATCATAATTAATTGCATCGTAACTAATTAACTAACATAAACAAGAAACTTGCAATTTTAATATAGATTAAAAAAGAAAGAGAAAAAGAAAAAAAACACGAATCAATACTTTTAGCAATACCTAAAAAACATTAATTAAGACAAAATTTTCCAATTTAATTTTGAATTGTAATAAAGTCCGGCAGTCCCTGACGTCATTAGGTAACGAATTCCAGAGGCGAGGTATTTGTACAGTGTAGGAGGATGAGTATAAAGACGTTCTGTGATGAGGGATGGAAAGAAGTGCTTGACGCCGGTTTCGAAGAGTTGTAAGAAATTGAAAGCGCGATAACAGATATTTCGGAGTAGAAGTATGCATGATTCTAAATAGAAGAGACAGTGAATGTATTGTTCTTCGTTCCTTCAGACGCACCCATGAAAGAAACTGGAGGGAAGGTGTTCTATGGTCAAATTTACGAGTATTGCAGATGAATCGTATGCACACATTATGAACACGTTGTAGTCTCTCAACTAAGAGTGAACTTACATTAGTTAGCAAGGAATCGCAATAATAAAAATGGGGCATTACAAGCGTCTGAATAAGATTCTTTTTTAGACTAAGTGGTAGAAATTCTTTCATATGAAATAAGGAGTGAAGTTGAGAAAATATTTTTTTGCAAATGTGTGTTACTTGAGTGTTCCAATTTAGATCGCTATCCATAAAAATGCCAAGATTTTTAACTGTTTCACTGTATTTAACAATAACCCCATTCAATATTATATTGGTTTGCTCTAAATAGTGGCCCCTCCTTGTCTATATGAACCTTAAAATACGTCTCAAAATACACAGTCTGGTTCAAAAATCTGGTTAATAAAATATTGCTCTCTTCTATTGACTAAGTGTATTTTGAATCCAAACTTTATTAATCACCAATAAATGTTTTTCTTTTCAAAATAATGAATTTTCTTTCTTCTGGCCATATGACATTCATGTGGACATATTATTTGCACAATGTAAGATTTTAAAGAATGTGAAAAAGAAAGCACTCTGGTTTAAAGAAAAGTCTTGCAAATTAAGCTTTCAGATATAACTCCCTGTAAAGTCAATTTGAATAATTTCGAGGAAAAGGGTAGCTAAGTTGGGAGAGCATTGGTACGTTTAACCAAAGGTCCCGGGTTCGATACCCGGTCCGGGAACAATTTTTCCTCGAAATTATTCAAATTGACTTTACAGGGAGTTATACCTGAAAGCTTAATTTGCATAATACACGTCACTGTACGTAACAGAAAACCACAATTTAAGTCACACAGAGTTAGTGTGCACTCAATGTTGGTTGCTTGACGGTTGTCAGCCCACTTTGAGGTCTGTGGATATAGAGGGAAAAATTGGATCGGTGTCGGGTAGAGTTCCCGGGTAGCTCAGTTGGGAGAGCGTTGGTACGTTTAACCAAAGGTCCCGGGTTCGATACCCGGCCTCGGAACAATTTTTCCTCGAAATTATTCAAATTGACTTTACAGGGAGTTATACCTGAAAGCTTAATTTGCATAATACACGTCACTGTACGTAACAGAAAACCACAATTTAAGTCACACAGAGTTAGTGTGCACTCAATGTTGGTTGCTTGACGGTTGTCAGCCCACTTTGAGGTCTGTGGATATAGAGGGAAAAATTGGATCGGTGTCGGGTAGAGTTCCCGGGTAGCTCAGTTGGGAGAGCGTTGGTACGTTTAACCAAAGGTCCCGAGTTCGATACCCGGTCCCGGAACAATTTTTCCTCGAAATTATTCAAGAAAAATCTTGTATTATATTTCTATGTATGCATAAAGAATCAAAGTTCATGCAGTTTTTATTTAAGGAATACCAAAGTTAGCCTATGAAAAAAATTAATTCAAATTACAGTGGCCATATTACCTTCAAGTATGCATACCTTATATAAAAATGTAGTGAAATGCGCGCCTATTGTAACTGAACACCCATATAATGTACTATAATTCTAAATGAATGCAAATGGCACGCGTTGTTGTGGTGACCCGGTGTAGAACCAGTTTTCCAGGACTAGGAGCGCAGGTGTGCAGACCTCCACGCCCCCCAACACCAGTCCGCCACTGCTCGACGGGCAGGTGTCCGGGCGGTGGACATCTTGTCCGCACGCACACAAACTGCTGCCTTCCGTGAGTCACAAAATGTGTCACGTGACGCGATGCCCCGGGACCCAAACCCGGGGCGGTCTGGTTCTGTGGTACAGGTGCTAAGACGGGTCCTGGTCACGCACCCGATGTCCAGGATCCAAGCCAGTGGCCCGTGGGTCGCGGAAGTCTAATCTAGGCGCAAAGCTATTGTCTATGAGCATTACAGGGAACAGAGAGTAGACGTGTCCCAGTCTCCACCTCAAATCTGAAACTCTGTGAAGTGAATTAAAGGTTGACGGGGAAGAACCAAATAGTGTGCGACAGGTTACAATTTACTACGAATGGTGAATGGGCCTCCATATCTTTATCAAAGGAACTGCCTGTATTTGTGGTTCACACAAATATTTCTGTACTGTACGGCAATATTCGCCTCAACAAATAATTATCAATTAGCCTATTCATGCACTAATTCGTTTATTAATGCATTCTTGCTTTTACTAATTCATTCATGCAATAAGTCATAAGCTAACTCATTTTACTCAGTCATTTACTCACTCACTTAATTCACCCACACATTCACTCACTGACTTATTCACTCGTACATTCATTTTCTGGTTCATTCAATTTACTATTTCATTCATTTACTGTTATTCATTTACTAGTTCATTCATTTATTCTTTAATTCATTTACTAGTTCATTCACTCACTCTTCAATTCATTTACTAGTTCATTCATTTACATTTTAATCCATTTATTAGTTCATTCATTTACTTTTTAATTTATATACTAGTTCATTCATCTATTCTTTAATTGATTTAGTAGTTAATTCGTTTACACTTTAATTAATTTATTAGTTCATTCATTTATTCTTTAATTCATTTACTAGTTCATTCACTCACTCTTCAATTCATTTACTAGTTCATTCATTTACATTTTAATCCATTTATTAGTTCATTCATTTACTTTTCAATTTATTTACTAGTTCATTCATTTATTCTTTAATTCATTTATTAAATCATTTACTAGTTCATTCACTCACTCTTCAATTCATTTACTAGTTCATTCACTCACTCTTCAATTCATTTACTAGTTCATTCATTTACATTTTAATCCATTTATTAGTTCATTCATTTACTTTTCAATTCATTTACTAGTTCATTTATTTACTCCTTAATTAATTTATTAGTTCCTTCTTTTACTCTTTAATTAATTTATTAGTTCATTTATTTACTCTGTAATTAATTTATTAGTTAATTCATTTACTCTTTAATTCATTCACTAGTTATCCATTTATTCTTTAATTCATTTATTAGTTAATTCATTTACTAGTTCATTAATTTACTCCTTAATTCATTAATTAGTTCATTCATTTACTAGTTCATTCATTTACTAATTCATTCATTTACTAATTAATTCATTTATTCTTTAATTCATTTATTAATTCATTAATTTACTCTTTGATTTATTTACTAGTTCATTAATTTACTCTTTAATTCATTTATTAGTTCATTCTTTTACGCTTTAATTAATTTATTAGTCATTTATTTACTCTTTAATTGATTCACTAGTTCATTCATTTATTCTTCAATTATTTATTAGCTCATTCTTTTACTCTTTAACTAATTTACTAGTTCATTAATTTATTCTGTAATTCATTGTCAGTTCATTCATTTCGTCTCTAATTCGTTACAATAACATAATATGCTCATGTATATGAGCAATGATGCTTGTCTGTCTCGTCGTTAAGTGTAAAACAACGCACTGCCTAATAACAAGTGAATGTTATTGTTGTCATAACAACGGAAGCGTCGCGGAGTGCATTACGCCATGTTTAATTCAGATCGCGTTGGTAGAGCTGGATTGGGATTCAGCTCAGTAGCAGCATTACACTCCGAGTGACAGGTCGGCCTGCCTGCCTGCCTAGTTGAGCACATTCAGAGGCTCAGCAGCCACCACCGCAACCACCACAACGACATTAAAACCACCACGAATGTCGGCACCACCAACGTCATAACCAATATCCCCACCAAAATCATAGTCATCTGCATCACTTTCGACCCCAGATTCACCCGATAACCACCACCACCACCACCACCACCACCACCACCACCACCTCATTCGCTTGGGCTGATTATCCTATTTGAGTTCTCCCGAGATTTCCCCCTAAAATGTAAAGCGAATGTTAGGCACTCCCATGGCATATCCTTGACCTCGCCTTGTCAAATACCATCTCGCTAACATCTATCAGGCCAACGGCGTAGCTCAGTCATCTTAGGCACTTGTCTGCCGATCCGGAGTTGCGCACGTCTGCGGGTTCAATTCCCGCTTGGGCTGATTATCAGGTTGGGTTTTCCCCAACCGTAAGGCCAATGTCAGGTAATCTATGGCGAATCCTCGGGCTCCTCTTGCCAAATACCACCTCGCTGTCACCAATCCCATCGATACTAAATAACCTAGTAGTTGATACAGTGTCGTTAAATAACCAACTAAATAAACCCATCGACCCTAAATGTTGAGTGTTATTTATTTATTTATTATTATTTATAATACAAAGAAAAAAAGAAATACAGACGCTGATGAAAATAATACAAATTAAATTAAAGCCCTATAGAGGGTCAACAGGGTCAAAAGTACACTATAGAGCTCTCATCGAGCTAATACAACAAAAAAAAGAAGGAAAATCAGAGATAGCAATTATGATAGTGATAACTGATAATATAATAATAATAATAATAATAATAATAATAATAATAATAATAATAATAATAATAATAGTAATAAATGCATTACATATTAATTGTCAATTTTACAACAGTAGGCTATAGTTACAATATTTACTATATGTCGTGGGTTAAGCCGAAGTTGCGCAACCTGACATGTGTTCAACAAGCAATTCCATGAACTAGAATGTGACTTTTTAAATTTAAATTTGAATTTTGATATTGTCCGACAGTCTCTGACATGGTCAGGGAGAGAATTCCAGAGGCGTGGAATCGATATGCTGAAAGATGATGAGTAGAAGGATGTTCTGTGCAGAGGAATAGAGAGAAGGTACATGTTCCGGGTTCGAGGTAGTGAAAGGTAAACAAAACGAGATGCTAGGTAAGAGGGTGTGGAGGTGTGTTAGAGAAGGCCTTGACTTTGCCAGGTTAAATAAACCATTATTATTATTATTATTATTATTATTATTATTATTATTATTATTATTATTATCTATTTATTTTAGTAGGTTATTTTACGACGCTTTATCAACATCTGAGGTTATTTAGCATCTGAATGAGATGAAGGTGATAATGCCGGTGAAATGAGTCCGGGGTGCAACACCGAAAGTTACCCAGCATTTGCTCACTTTGGGTTGAGGGAAAACCCAGGAAAAAACCAGGTAACTTGCCCCGACCGGGAATCGAACCAGGGTCACCTGGTTTCGCGGCCAGACGCGCTGACCGTTAGGCCTACTCCACAGGTGTGAACTTATTATTATTATTGTTACTATTATATTAATCACTTTGTAGTTGATACGACGTCGTTAAATAACATATCTAAAAGTTGTGTAGTTCGCATACGTCACTACCCTCCTCCTCCATCCTACATGCTAATTTAAAACATAATTAAAGGTGCAGTGGAATAGTAAATGTGAGGAATTCTGTAATACCTCTTGAAGAAATCTGTAACATCATATTTCTTCATGATACATTTCATTGATTAAAGGGCAAACTTATTAGTGTTAATTATATAAGGACGTGTGGCTTATAGCTGTTTCTATGTATACTGTACACCATCATCAGAGCCTACTAGATCTTAGCGTCATCTCGACATCGCTGCCTGTTGTAGGGGTGCGTTTGCGTGTTGAAAAGTGGAGTCAAATAGTGTGTGTGTTCTGAATACATCTACATATGCCGAACACATAACTAATACTAACCATAGGCTACATACAATAACATAAATACAGACATGGAAATCCTACACATACAACCCAAAAACCAAAAACTCAACACACTAGAACAATATGAAATATACAGACACACTAAAACACACCCTAATCAAATTCTCAACACACAGATCAATTTCAGAACACACACACTATTTGACTCCACTTTTCAACACGCAAACGCACCCCTACAACAGGCAGCGATGTCGAGATGACGCAGAGATCTAGTAGGCTCTGATGATGTACAGTATACACCGAAACAGCTGTAAGCCACACGTGCTTATACAGGGACATCATTTTATTTTTACTAACATTTTTAATATTAACCTGGCTATATCTTTGGATTAAAGGTCTAGAACCGGAAACACCGCTTGCTCCCCCTTCCAGGACTGGAGTTCGATGGTACTGGCGTAAAATACAAATCAATTTACTAGGTATAGGAGGGAAGAAAAGTAGTTCATCCATTTATGTAGACTAGGAAATATCGCAATTTTGAGTTTGATAATTTTCATTAGGTTTTTGTTTAATCAAAATACAGTACTGTATTAACAATAAGTGTTTTTACTCACTAACTGAACTATCCAGGCGGACGTATTAATTAGGCAGTGTATATTGTACTGTTACAGCACATTAGCGTACAATATAGGGAATGAAGAATAATCATAATATTAATATTAATATTTAAACACATTTTTGAAAATGGTGGCCGTTCATTTCGATACAGACTTCAGTTCTTTTGTGCATATTATCGCACTATAGACTATTGCACCTAATTCCAATTAGCAGTTTCGTCCTTCGTACGAGTAACTCATGTTGAAATAATTCTGTACCTACTCTATAAAAGAGTACCTTACGTACTGTAAATTCAGTCTTCACTTCTGCCCGATCCGAAAAGATAAAATTACTCAGAAATGCTATCTACTGTCCGTTCAAGTGGTTTTGTCGCAGGGTCGTAGAAAGGGGGGGGGGGAATCACGTGACAGTTAATTACTTAACGAGGTCCTTTTATTGAAGTTATTTTAAACAGTTGTATAATATTACGTAGACGTCCAATTCCTGACAGAAATTAATGTTTTTAGAAAAGAGCTAAGAAAGCCCAACTACTAGACTTTACAGAGGGGCGAACAGAAGCAGGTGGAGGAAACCGGGATGCGACGTAGGCAAACGGACGACAGTACCTGTGCGAATATATGATTCATTATTGAAAGCTCTTTCGTCACTGGAAAACGCGAACATATTTCTGGAGCGTACTATACTCACTAACTCAGTGCTGCATACGCGGTCTCGGTTCTGTGTGGAGAACGGCTGGAAGTTTACTAGTAGAGGGGGTGGGAGTGAAGTACATTAAAAAACTCAGGTGCAATAAAAATTGAAGTAAAAATAAAATGATGTCCCTGTATAATTAACACTAGTAAGTTTGCCATTTAATCAATCATTTATGTTTAAGTGTTAAAAGTAGTGTACGCAAGATTCAAGATGGATACATTTCACTTCAAATTTTCGAGATTTGATCCTGGTGTTGCGAGTGTAGCCGACGTTGTACTGTACCTGTTCGGTGAATGAGATGTCCCTTTAAAATCCTGGGACCGATCGCATATAACCATGAACATCCTGTGATTCGCAAGGTCTGTACCACTTGAATGAGATGTTGCCGTTACCGAGATTTCAGATAGTTTGGCGCATCCTCTTTACATAAACGATATCCTACCCCTGGCATCATACTTCGAAATTTATTAAAATGAGTGCAGCTCTTCCCACAGGTGGCTTTTGAAAGTAAGGCGTTACATCATCGCTACGCGAGAGGTTATGAAAGGGACGTGATATCTCAAACATTAGGAGCTTGTGTGTAAAACAAAAGAGTTCTAAAATACCGTGGCCACCAGTATAGCTTAGGTGATATTAGCATTTGCCAGGTAATCTGTCCACCTTTTATTTATTATTATTTGCCTTTACAAATCTAAAATCTCATTTCTGCTACCTGTGACTTACTTTCATCTTTTTTCATTCCGCAAAGGAATTTTTGAATATTACATTCGTTCGGATCAAATTTCTGCACATTTAGAGAGCAAAACTAAAATTCCTTCAATAATTTATTATCATAATACACTGCTCTCTTAAATTGACCGAACGTATTGGGAATTAAATCCGTGGCTTTCTTAAAACACGATATGGATGGTTTTATATGAAACAATTTTTAGTCCACACCTGTAGAGTAACGGTTAGCGCATCTAGCCGCGAAACCAGGTGGCCCGGGTTCGATTTCCAGTCGGGGCAAGTTACCTGGTTCAGGTTTTTTTCGTGGTTTTTCCTCAACCCAATATGAGCAAATGCTGGGTAACTTTCAGTGTTGGACCCCGGACTCATTTCACCGGGATTATCACCTTCATCTCATTCAGACGCTAAGGTGTTGATAAAGCGTCGTAAAATAACCTACTAAAATAAAAAAAAAAACAATTTTTATCTAGAAAAGGAGGCAAAAACAAGAAAATTTATATTAAACTTTTTGTTTGATATATCTCAAAGAATAACCCTCTGAAATTAATGACATTACTTATGGTTAATTCTCTGTGTGTGTGTGTGTGTGTGTGTGTGTGTGTGTGTGTGTGTGTGTGTGTATATATATATATATATATATATATATATATATATATATGTATATATATTGGAAATATGGACATTTATTCTCTTTATATCCTATATTCATTCATAGTGTTGTCAACACGTGTGGAGTAACAGTTAGCGCGTCTGGCCGCGAAACCTGGTGGCCCGGGTTCGATTCTCGGTCGGGGCAAGTTACCTGATTGAGGTTTTATCCGGGGTTTTCCCTCACCGAATACGAGCAAATGCTGGGTAACTTTCGGTGCTGGACCCCGGATACATTTCACCGGCATTATCACTTTCATCTCATTCAGACGCTAAATAACCTAAGATGTTGATAAAGCGTCGTAAAATAACCTATTAAAACAAAAAAAAAATTCATAGTGTTATGCCCAAGGGCAGGTATTTTACTGCAAACCCAGCATTCTCCAGTCTTTCCTATTTTATGCCTTCCTCTTTGTTTCCTCATATGATCCATATATCTTAATGTCGTCTGTCATCTGATATCTTATTCTACTCCGAACTATTCTCCCGTTCACCATTCCTTCGAGTGCATCCTTCAGAAGGGCTGTTTCTTCTCAACCAGTGTCCCAGCCAATTCCTTTTCCTATTTCTGATTAGTTTCAGCATCATTATTTCTTCATCCACTCTTTCCAACACAGCTTTGTTCCATAGCCTATCTGTTCATTTCACACGCTCCATCTTTCTCCATATGCACATTTCAAATGCTTCCAGTCGCTTCTCTTCTCTTCTTTGTAATGTCATGTGTCGGCCCCATACATTGGTACACTCCATACAAAGCACTTCACTAGTATCTTCCTTTTGCCGTTGCTATTCTTCTTTTGACTTCCTGGCAGCAGCTCATGTTACTGCTTATAGTACACCTCTAAAATAAAGTCGCAGTCAGGTTCTGTTCTGTAACGTAGGCTTACTTACTTACTTGCCGGCTTTTAAGGAACCCGGAGGTTCATTGCCGCCCTCACATAAGCCCGCCATTGGTCCCTATCCTGAGCAAGATTAATCCAGTCTCTATCATCATATCCCACCTCCCTCAAATCCATTTTAATATTATCTACCCATCTACGTCTCTGCCTCCCCAAAGGTCTTTTTCCCACCGGCCTCCCAACTAACATTCTATATGCATTTCTGGATTCACCCATACGTGCTACATGCCCTGCTCATCTCAAACGTCTGGATTTAATGTTCCTAATTATGTCAGGTGAAGAATACAATGCGTGCAGTTCTGTGTTGTGTAACTTTCTCCATTCTCCTGTAACTTCATCCCTCTTAGAGCTAAATGTTTTCCTAAGCAGCTTATTCTCAAACACCCTTAACCTATGTTCCTCTTTTAAAGTGAGAGTCCAAGTTTCACAACCATAAAGAACAACCGGTAATAAAACTGTTTTATAAATTCTAACTTTCAGATTTTTTGACAGCAGACTGGATTATAAAAGCTTCTCAACCGAATAATAACAGGCATTTTCCATATTTATTCTGCGTTTAATTTCCTCCCGAGTATCATTTATATTTGTTACTGTTGCTCCAAGGTATTTGAATTTTTCCTTCTCTCCAAAGGATAAATCTCCAATTTTTTATGTTTCCATTTCGTACAATATTCTCGTCACGAGACATAATCATATACTTTGTCTTTTCGGGATTTACTTCCAAACCCATGGCTTTACTTGCTTCAAGTAAAATTTCCGTGTTTTCCCTAATCGTTTGTGGATTTTCTCCTAACATATTCACGTCATCCGCATAGACAAGCAGCTGATGCAACCCGTTCAATTCCAAACCCTCTCTGTTATCCTGGACTTTCCTAATGGCGTACTCTAGAGCAAAGTTAAGTGGATAGTGGATCTCCTTGTGATGATGATAATAATAATAATAATAATAATAATAATAATAACACAATATAATAAAATTATGCAAACCTAGCTTTCACATAAAGTTCCCTGTGAAGCAGACTTTAATAATTTCAAGGGAAAAATAATTCCGGGATCGATACACGGCCCCGGAACAATTTTCTCCTTGAAATTATACAATTGTAATTAATTACGTGTGATTGCTAAGATATGAAATATTCCTTGTACCGTCAAATTAAAGTCGCAGCAGGTTCCGTTCTATGACGTACTAGTTGACATAAGCTGTATTTTTTTTTCTTGTACCATAGTGTAAATTTCTGGCTAGAATGCGATGTATAAACCCCGTATTCACAGCGGCAGGATTCTGCAACCCGTGTTACTGAGGCGCAGGATAAGTTGTCGTGGCTCCCCTGGCAGCATGACATGCGATCGAGCGCTCTAATATATTCCATTAGTACGCTATCATAACAGAGATATGTGCTACCTTTTTGTACGGCCAGCGTGTAGAAGCTGATCTCCATGCTAATGGGGGTGCAGCGAGTTTACGATCATGGAGACGATAAGTTCCCTTTTTTGTTTCGAGCGATAGATCTAGGATCATAGTTTCCCTATTTAACTCTCTCCCGTGTTACATTAAGTGTTATCAGAACATCCCGGTACACTGACATGGAAAACAATGTAATTAGTACCATACTGTGGCATTCAAACCTCCTGTAATAACACGTATCACATTGTATGGTTGACGGACTTTCATTAATTGGGTGGGCCTTCGTTTAACGTCCCTTTTCAACTAACAAGAATGTTGATACAACAATAATGAGATAATTGTAGAATTAAAATCAAGGTGCAAACCGAATTGTTGCGACTTTGTGAACTACAAATCATAGGAAAAAGTTTTACGTTCGTGCCATCGGTGTAGCTCAGACGGTAGCGCCTTTGATTGCTGTTCTGAAGCTGCGCTCTGGCGTGGGTTCGATTCCCAGTTGGGTTGATTACCGGGTTTCCGAGTTTTCCCAACTATAAGATTAGGGGAGAGTCGGGTAGTATCGGACATCGGGTAATATCGGACACTGAGTTTCTTTCATATACCACACGATGATAGTACCTGATTGACATGGTTACGTTTCTGTGATGTCGCATAGAGAAACGTAACCATGTCATTCAGGTACTACCATATGGTGGTAGATGAAAGAAACGCACTGTCCGATACTACCCGATGTCCGATACTACCCGACTCTCCCCTAATAATTTCAAGGAAAAAATTGTTCCGGGGCTGGGTATCGATCCCGGGACCTCTAGTTGAACGTACCAGCGCTCTGCCAACTGAGCAGATCTGCTTTACAGGGATCTTTACCTGAAAGACTAGATTTGCATAATATATACGTCACTGTGTACGTTAACAAATAACCACAATTCCAAGTCACACAGAGTTTGTGTGCACTCGATGTGGGTCTCTGGCGTTTCGTCAGCCCACGCGAGTTGTGTGGATATAAAGGGAAAAGTTGACGGTATCGGGTGGAGTTCCCGGGTAACTCAGTTTTTCCTTGAAATTATTCAAATCTGCTTTACAGGGAGCTTCACCTGAAAGATTAGATTCGTCTAAGATTAATATTACGGCGAATATTTTAGTAGGTTATTTTACGACGCTTTACCAACATCTTAGGTTATTTAGCGTCTGAATGAGATGGTGCCGGTGAAATGAATCCGGGGTCCAGCACCGAAAGTTACCCAGCATTTGCTCATATTGGTTTGAGGGGAAAACCCCGGAAAAACCTCAACCAGGTATCTTGTCCCGACCGGAAATCGAATCCGGGCCACCTGGTTTCGCGGCCAGACGCGCTAACCGTTACTCCACAGGGTTACGGCGAATCCTTGGGCATCATCTCACCAAATGATATCCCGCTATTTCCATTCCATCGCCGGTAAATAACTTAGTAGTTGATGCAGCATCGTTAAATAACCGACTAAGAATTCTGGGTTCGAATGCGTATCCCTTTTCGATAAAGAGCTATCAGCTGGCTGTGACAATACAGCACAATCCCAAAAAAGTTGTACAATGAGCATCATATTGTGAAGGGAAAAGTTACCATTTCTGTACCGGATGTCGAAGTCAGACGATGTGGGTTTGTACCCACATACTTGAGCGAAATTATTATTATGATTATTATTATATTATTATTGTCGTTATTATTGTTATTATTATCACTATGATTTATTATTATTATTATTATTATTATTATTATTATTATTATTATTATTATTATTATTATTATTATTATTTGTGGTGTGCCCCAGGGCTCAACTTTAGGACCTCTTCTACTTTTAATCTTCTTTGACGACATTTGCAAAAGAATAAGTTCTGACTATCTATTATTCGCTGACGATCTTAAAATTTTTCGAAAAATCAATAGCGTTGCCGACTGTCAATTTCTTCAGGATGACATTAATTCAATTGCCAATTGGTCAGTTGATAACGGGATGGTGATTAATGAATCCAAAACTTACGTAATATAATTTTCAAGGAAAACCTCTGCACTAAAATATAACTATCATCTAAAAAATGTATTAATTAACATAACAGATTGTATTAGAGACCTCGGTGTATTAATTGACAATAAATTATATTTTCACAACCACATTGATTATATTTATAACCGTGCAATAAGAATGTTAGGAATAATTCGGTCAATTACTTATTCTTTTTCAACACCTGACTCTCTTTTAATACTATACTATACATTAGTGAGATCGAAACTCGAATATGCATCTGTAGTTTGGAACTCTATTACTAGTTCTGATTCGGCAAAACTGGAAAATATTCAAGGGAAATTTATTTCGTTATGATTCCTGCCTAATAACTCTGGGTATAACTATGATAAAAAATGCGAGCACTTTAAATGGCGAAGCCTGTATGCCAGACGTCATGATCTCGATTACTTATTCTTATGTAAGGTCCTTAAAGGTGACATTAATTGTCAATCTTTCTTAAACAGTGTCAGCCTTCGTATTCCTATGAAGGACATGAGACATCACAAACTCTTCTATATTAGAAATTCTAAATCTTCCTCGCCGGTCTCCAGATGCATTAAACATGCTAACTTACATGTAGGCGATTTCGATCCATTCAATGTATAGAAGTATTAGAATATGACAATGTCTTTGCTAATATTATTTGCATAATCCTTATACACAAATTGGTAGTATGAATCAACTCCTTTCCCTAATATTTTATAGCATTAATTCTTGTAAATTAGTTATTGTAATCTATGTTCTTTATTTTGTTGTTAACTCAAGTATTTAATTTGTACCATAGTTGTTCATTTTAATGCATTAATTGTATCACTGTGCTGGACTTTTATTGGCCAATGGCTGTTGTCCAGCACATACATATCGATAAATACATAAATAAATTATTATTATTTTTTTTTTGTTATATTTGTGCTGAACTGTAATTGGCCACTGGCTATTGTACAGCACATTAAATAAATACATAAATAAATAAAAAAAATAAATTGTTATTATTATTATTATTATTATTATTATTATTATTATTATTATCATCGTCTTCTTCCTACCAAGACTGGGTCATTTTTGTAAAGTGCAAGGCTTATTTAGAAACTTGATTGCTACAATTATTTGCTACCTCACTTAACTAACTGATTACCTAATATCACTTCCTCTTCACTTAAGTAAAATCACACTGCGAAACTACACGCGTGCTTGTGTGTGCCAGCGTTAAAAGTCTGGCATCTCGAGAGGCTGAATAACAAGATTACCAGGGTTATGCATTTGATTAAATGAGAGCTTTTCTGTCGCCCCATTTAGCAAGCCAGTCACTCAATCACAAGACGTAAAAACTACCCTCCCCACCCCCGCAATCTGTGTGCAACCGCTTGCATCCCCATTCCCGCAACCACCACAACAAATCATTCTGAGGGCGCGGTGGTGTGCATGATCCGTAGCCAGGGGTGGGCGCCGTTCATCAGGGTGGAGGAGTACGTTACGCTCTCTCACCCTCAGATTGGAGGGCTATTTAGAAAGATATCTGAGCCTCAGAGGGATGAGAGAACGAATGGAAGTAAAGGTGGACCCACATATTGCTGTTAATTGGTTGCAGACAATACTACGAAGGCTTTCTTTGGAATTCATCAGTCTTCAAGTGTAGAGAGACTCAATTTGTGAAGTAGAATTGCTATAGATTGTGATGTAGGCGTACAGGTTTGTTACAATATAGCTAACATAGTTATAATTAACCTAACCAAGTACGCGGGAATCGAACTCACGCCTGAGTTCCGGATCTGCAGGCAAATACTCCTGCCGCTGAACTACGCCGGTGACAATATTCGTTGTTCTAGGTATTTTTTTAAAGAAATTATATCTGTATTTTTTTTTATTCCTGATAATTTTATTGTCGGGAAGTTTTAAATAAGCTATTTTATTATATTATATATATAGGATAAATAAAAATAAAAATAAAAATAAAAGATGGACCCAATTTCAAAGCGCACAGAATTTCACTTGAATCTCTGTTTCTAAAGAATACCTACATAAGTAGTTTCGCTTGAATTTATATTTTTAAGAAATGTAAGCTATAGCCTGCTATACTTAATTTTGTATTTTAGTCAGTGCGCCATTGATTTTCATTTCAAGTCAGTACGCCACTTACTTCACTTAATTGCATATATTTTGCAATAAATGTGTCACTAATAAAATTTAAATTTACATTTGTCTTTTGATTAACTTAAAGGGTTAGGTACAGCTTACAGCAGTAAACTTTTTGGAAATATTCAACATTTTTTTCTCCATTACTATATCTTGCATAATAATGAAAATTGGTGTGTGTAGAACACTGTCCTCCTGCTATATGGAAAAAAAAAATTACGATTAGCTAAATGTATATATATATATATATATATATATATATATATATATATATATATATATATATATATATATATATATTTTTAATTCAAAATGATGGCAGTTTTTCATATTTTCGCTCTTATATTTTATTGCTGAAACTCATGTATACAATATCATGCTCTTTCAACTACATTCCTTAATAAATGATATATATTTTTTTTATTTTGTGTTAGGCCTAGAAGAAAATACTGACATCTGACCATTTTTTTAAATGAATTTATTTTTCACCAGACAAGCTATCAAAGAAATATAAAAATTGGAGATTTATCCTTCGAAGAGGTGGAAAAATTCAAATATCTTGGAGCAACAGTAACAAATATAAATGACACTCGGGAGGAAATTAAACGCAGAATAAATATGGGAAATGCGTGTTATTATTCGGTTGAGAAGCTCTTATCATCCAGTCTGCTGTCCAAAAATCTGAAACAATTTATAAAACAGTTATATTACCGGTTGTTCTGTTTGGTTGTGAAACTTGGACTCTCACTCTGAGAGAGGAACATATGTTAAGAGTGTTTGAGAATAAGGTGCTTAGGAAAATATTTGGGGCTAAGCGGGATGAAGTTACAGGAGAATGGAGAAAGTTACACAACACAGAACTGCACGCATTGTATTCTTCACCTGACATAATTAGGAACTTAAAATCCAGACGTTTGAGATGGGCAGAGCATGTAGCACGTATGGGCGAATCCAGAAATGCATATAGAGTGTTAGTTGGGAGACCGGAGGGAAAAAGACCTTTAGGGAGGCCGAGACGTAGATGGGAGGATAATATTAAAATTGATTTGAGGGAGGTGGGGTGTGATGGTAGAGACTGGATTAATCTTGCTCAGGATAGGGACCGATGGCGGGCTCATGTGAGGGCGGCAATGAACCTTCGGGTTCCTTAAAAGCCATTTGTAAGTAAGTAAGTAAGCAAGCTATCAAAAGTAGAGAAGTGATTTTGCGTCATATTGCAGATATGACATGCATAAAAACACACAAAAAATTTCACTACAGAATATTGGATAGTTTTTTAGTTATGAGTGAAACGCTTCATCACTACATAGTGAACTGCCACCATTTTGAATTTAGAAAAAATATGTAAATATGCTGTAAGCTGTACCTAACCCATTACACCAATACAAATTTGATATCACTTCATTGTATATTTTCTGAACCAACGTGTACTGATATCCAGCTTATTGTGTATTCTTGAATGAGTCAGGTACTCTTTTTATGTTTTAACCTATACGCCACTGATTTTATTTTTGAACCACTGCTCAGGCAATAGGTTCATATTTTCTAGAAATTCTAGTATCAAGGAGTGAACTTTTGATGTTACTTGACTTTTTATTCTTTTAATCCACCGTGAAGTCAATTTCTACTTGATTTTCATATATTTTTAACACCATGCACAGTTTATTTTCACCTGATTTTGTATTTTTCAGCCAGCACGCCACTGATTTTATTTTTAAACCAGTGCGTCACTGACTTCACTTGTTTCGCCCGGAATCGACCATGGAAGCAGTCGATACATAGACACGGCATGTCGTGCCTCCATCCATCTCTGTACACTAATTAAAACTGATGGCTTAGCCACGTAATTGGCTATAAACCGTACGGAACTTTCTTACCTATTGTTCTGCCGTCAGTCCAAACACTGCAGTGAACATAGCGTCGATTTTTTTATGCGAGATTGAAACGCGTTAACCTGTAAGCTATAGATCAAAACGCTCCACTGTTACCAACTTAACACTATTAATAGCATATTGTGCTAATTTTACTGTGCTACACGTTAATAGATAAAATGATTGTCCTCTTTTTCGGTTATTTAATGACGCTCTATCAACTGTATGGGCTAGACGCACTGATAAAGGACCATTCAAGGTATTGTACAACCCCGTGAAGAGGAAAGGATGGATAATTGAAACAGGACGGGCGATTTACAGCTCTTAGTGACCATAGAAATTGCCCAGACAAGCTTATAACGATCACCAGATTTACATATTCCCCGTCAGTGGATTTCACCAATTCGGTGAACCGGCGAGTCTTTAGAATTATTTAGAGGAATAAATAATAAGTTAAAAGAAACACTGAATGATAAATATCAGAATTAAAGTAGACAAACGAAATCCAGGGTATTTGAGAAAATCACTGTGATTACAGGGTAATAGAATTGAAATAAATAAATGCAATTTCCTGTAAGATTTAATTGTGTCTAACAAAGGAGATGAAATATGCTATGAACAACTCTTAAACCTCCAATAATAATAATAATAATAATAATAATAATAATAATAATAATAATAATAATAATAATAATAAAAGGTAAAAGGTAAAGGTAACCCCGTAACATGCCATGAAGGCACTTGGGGGGCATGGAGGTAGAGCCCCATGCTTTCCATGACCTCGGCACTAGAATGAGGTGGTGTGGTCGGCACCACGCTCTGACCGCCTTTTTACCCCCGAGAAAGACCCGGTACTCAATTTTATAGGAGGCTGAGTGAACCTCGGGGCCGTTCTGAAAGTTTGGCAACGAGAAAAAATCCTGTCACCACCTGGGATCGAACCCCGGACCTTCCAGTCCGTAGCCAGCTGCTCTACCAACTGAGCTACCCGGCCACCCCAATAATAATAATAATAATAATAATAATAATAATAATAATAATAATAATAATAATAATAATAATACTCGTAATTTCTTACAAACAGCATTTAAAGAACCCGGTGGTTCATTGCCGCCCTCATATAAGCCCGCTATCGGTCCTTATCCTAAGCAAGATTTAATCCAGTCTCTAGCATCATATCCCACCTTCCTCAAATCCATTTTAATTAATTAATTTATTTGTTTCATCAATCTTTGTTCTCGTCATGGCGGATTAGATGTGTTCCAATTCTTAATCCGCCATCACTCTCTATATAAATATTACAAAAACGAACACATATTGAACTTATAAGTATCCTCCTCTATTCACCATAATAATAATAATAATAATAATAATAATAATAATAATAATAATAATAAACTAATAATAAGTATAGCCCTTATATTTGAAACTCTTTCTTTAACTTTTTCAGTTCTAGATTCAATCTCTTAACCCTAGCACTGCTAAGGGGGGGCAAAAATTGCCCGCACTATTTGTTTTATTTGTGTAGACTATGTAATTGTTGACCTGAAGAAACAAGATTGTAGGTAGTTGTAGATTAATATCTCAAGTATATAATGACATGGACTTATAATTTTTATGATTTATTTAAATCTGCCTACCATCTTCATTTATAGTGCGGGCAATTTTTGCCCCCCCTTAGACATGGGTGTGACAATTTTTCTGTCTGAAAATATTGATCAATAATCAGATTAATATACATTGTTTGATTGTTGGTACCACTGTATATACAAATTTAATTCAAATTATGTTGTCATTGTTGCTTTTAAAGTAATAACTGTCTTGTTATTCAAACTGGAACAGTTGGAAATTAGTTGTGTGAAATGTCTCGTAATAATCAGAGTGTCAAAATGTCTCGGAGTTTTCTCACAGAAAAAGAGGTGACAGCTATGGTAAATGAAGATAATATAGATGATGCAAGTGATCCAGAAGAAGATGATAATGTTGTGACATACGACAGTGACACTGAATATCACAGAGAAATTGAAAGTGACTCAAATTCGAGAAGTTCATCCCCTGATCAGCAGCACGCTTCTACTTCTAACATCGCTGTTATAGCAAGAAGTGGTAGGGAATATACTACTGCACCTCCAAGGCAAGTCCGCAGGCCAGTACAGAATATAGTGAGTTTCCATGAAGGTTTGACAAATGAAGGTTTGACCTCTAAAGCGTCAGAATCTTTCAAAAAGTTTATAACTCCTGAAATAGTGAACATTATTGTGCATCATACTAACGAAGAAGCTAGTATTAGGAATCTAAAACATACAAACACAGAATAATTATATGCCTTCATTGGTATTTTGATACTCGTGGGTGCAAATAATGACATTGAACTGCCAATTGATGATTTATGGGGAAAAGTACTGGGCAAGAACATCTACACAGCTACAATGAGTCGTATTCGATTTGGAGAACTTCTGTCCTTGATTAGATTTAATGATAAGCAAACAAGAACTGAAAGACGAAAGCAAGATAAGTTTTGCCCCATTCGTGAAGTTTTCTATAAAATTGACGAATTGTTTGTAAAATACTACATACCTAGTGCACATCTAACAATCGACGAAATGCTCTCGCTCTTTCGAGGAAGATGTCCATTTAAAGTCTTTATGAAAGACAAGCCAGGCAAATATGGCATATTGATTAGGATGTTATCGGATGCACACACCCGGTACATTCTGAAAATGGAGGTCTATGCAGGAAAGGACGAGCGACCCGCCGAGGAACGGAGTGTAAAGGCAGTTGTTAGACACCTAGTGAAGCCGCTGGAAGGGACCGGAAGAAATGTAACAACGGATCGTTATTATACATCCATCGAACTAGCGGAAGAACTTTACAATGATGACAAGCTGACTTTGGTGGGGACATTGAAGAGTAACAGAAAGCACATACCGGAAGAACTAAAGAAGACGCAGGGTCGAGAGCTATATTCCTCTAGATTCTTATTCACAGACCCGAAAACAGGCAAGGCACCAGTTACCTTGGTTTCATACATCACCAGACTCAAGCCCACTAAGAATCTCCTACTTCTATCCACACAACATGATAGAAAAGTGGATGAGTCGACAGAGAAAAAGAAAACAGATGTTAATCTCTACTATAATGAAACAAAAGGAGGTATAGACAGCATTGATCAAATGACGCGACATCACTCTGTGAAGCGGGGGACTAGAAGGTGGCCACTATCTATATTTTTCACCTTGATAGATATTGCATGTCTCAATGGTGGAACAATTTTCATGAAAAACAACCCCGACTGGAATAAGAAGAAGCATAATGTAAGAAGGCTCTATATGCTAGAGTTGGGCCAACAACTAGTTAGGCCAGTTGTGGAAGAGAGAGCCAAGAATATTATAGGTTTGCAAAAGCCTATCATCTCTGCAATAGAAAGTGTTCTAGGGAAAACGCTTCCCAGTACTAGTGTAGTTGTTCCTTCTGGTGCATCGTATTCACGGGGAAGATGTCATCTCTGCTTGAAGACAAAAAGCTCTAAAAGGGAAAAAGACAAAATGACAAAAGTGTCTATAGTTTGCTGCAGGTGCTGTAAATATGTTTGTTCCACTCATTCTGCAAAAACAATCATATGCACCAACTGTGAAAATGAAAGTGAAAGTGAGTGAAAAAAAAGCTATTGACAAATGAGCAATTTGTGACTTTGATTTTTAGTTTTGTTATATGTGATCTACAATAGTTTTGTTGATTACTTAGTACAGAAAAGCCTGAAGTTTAAAAAGTCAAAGCATTAGCCTATATGAGAAATATACGTTTTTATAAGACTATTTTCAAAAACACATATACTGTATGTGTCTTTTAGAATGTTCCTGATATAGACAATTGTGTAGTAGGCTAAATATGAAAATAATGTTTTGTTCATTACTTAGTACAGAAAAGTCTGAAGTTTAAATACCCAAAGCATTAGCCTATGTGAGAAATATACGTTTTTATAAGACTATTTTCATAAATACTTATATGTGTGTCTTTTTTTAATGTTCCTGATATAGAAAATCGTGTAGTAACATAGTAAAGTAATTCTTAGTCTATTAAAAAATCAAAACAAAGCGCGGGCAATTTTTGCCCCCCTTAGCCATCCACGTGACAGATCGAAGCTTAGTAGTGCTAGGGTTAAAAATTGTTCTGTTAACTTCATGGACTACTTTTCATAGTTCCCTATCGTGTACGACTACTCAGTATTTATAATTCCATATCCGTTAGAGCTTTGACTTTCTCTTCCCATCTAATTTTAGCTCTAAAAAGAAATTTTCCTAATTTATGCAGATTGGTAGCGTTTAGGAGACCATTAATTTTTATAAGATACTATAGCGTTTATTTGTAGAAATTTTTTATCCACAAATCCATTTTAATAGTCTCTTCCCATCTACGTCTCGGCCTCCCCAAAGGTCCTTCCGCCTTAACCGACTGAGCCACGCCGATGGCTAAGAAGATAGGCTATTAGATGATAGACGACATTAAGATACGAGGCTCATCCAGAAAGTAAGTTTCCCGATTTTTCCCCCTTGAAAGTAAAAGTAATTAGCCGTGACAATTGCGCATGCGTAACAGATCTATGACGTATCAATCATATGCCAGCCGGACAGGTCCCGCCTGGTGCCAGTAGCGTGGCAGCAGTGGTCCGAAATGGAAGCTCTTATTCCTTCTCCTGCCGCCTGCGAGGTTCGGTCGGTGATAAAGTTCTTTAATGCACAAAGTATTGCAGATGTTGTGCTCCTCCATGACAATGCTCGTCCACATACGGCTCGGCGCACAGCAGCTGTTTTGACGGAATTTGGCTGGGAGTTGTTTGATCAACCACCCTACAGTCCTGATCTTGCTCCCAGCGATTTTCACGTTTTCTTGCACCTCAAGAAATTCCTGTCCTCCGGTGAGCGTTTTGGCAACGACGAAGAGCTGAAGACGTCTGTCACACGCTGGTTCCATTCACAGGCGGCAGAGTTCTACGACAGAGGGATACAAAAGTTGATCCCACGATACGACAAGTGTCTCAATTCTGATGGTGGCTATGTTGAAAAATAGCTGAAATATTGCTGTACCTGTTGCCAATAAATGTTTTTCTGAAAGTGTGTGTTCTTTTTTTTTAAATAGGGAAACTTACTTTCTGGATGCGCCTCGTATATGGCTCATATGAGGATACAAAGATGAAGACAGAAAATAGGAAGCTGAGTTTATAGTGAAAGACCCGCCCTTGAGCAAAACACTCAATGAAATGAATGTTATACGTTCACTGTTATACTAGTCACCCATGGCTCAAATCCCACACATTGGGAACCTCTATAGCAATCTGTGCGTGCGATCCATTTCCCCCTCTCAACAATCCACCCCCATCCCTCTTTTCGAGGCTTCTGGGCGGGCCAGGACGGGGCGTGTAAATCTTTCTTTGAGGGAGAGATATTGAGGGGAGAAACCTTTATAGTGGTAAAAAAATGGAGAGAATAGCGGGGAAAAAATGAAAGGATAAGTGTGTAAGAGGGCCGAGGCGAAGGGGAGGGTAAAAAAGATGAATTGGCCTGGGTATATCCTCGACTTCACACTCCGTCAACAGAGACATCTGGGGTTACTCCCCTCTCCAGTTTAATTCACTGCCGGCGTCCATAGTCAGTCAGCTGTTACCATAATGATGTTAGTTTTGACAAGCTCTGTCACTTGATTTATCTTCTGACTGCGCCGCTATTTATTTATGTTGGTGTTATGTGATAGGTGAATGTAGTTTTCTGGCTATTAAAAGACATTAGATGCACAGATGGAAGTCTTGACAAAGCCTAGGTACTTGCAGTAGATCAGGGCACGGGTTTATCATTCCACAACTTTGGGTTTGATCTTCAGCTTTGATTCTGTGCCAGGAAACGGGAATACCCAGAGAAAAATCCTCTAAAATGTCTGCTTTTTCCACCAGAAAATTCCATTACTATATCTGCCTGGGTTATCGATGACCAGTAATGCTTAACTAGAGAAGCGACTCTGTCTTCCATTTAAATTGAATATTTCTTAGTAATAACAACGCTATAAAAATTGGAAATTTATGCTTTGAAGAGGTGGAAAAATTAAAATACCTGGGAGCAACAGTAACAAATATAAATGACACTCGGGAGGAAATTAAACACAGAATAAATATGGGAAATGCCTGTTATTATTCGGTTGAGAAGCTTTTATCATCCAGTCTGCTGTCAAAAAATCTGAAAGTTAGAATTTATAAAACAGTTATATTACCGGTTGTTCTTTATGGTTGTGAAACTTGGACTCTCACTTTGAGAGAGGAACAGAGATTAAGGGTGTTATGAAAATAAGGTGCTTAGGAAAATATTTGGGGCTAAGAGGGATGAAGTTACAGGAGAATGGAGAAGGTTACACAACACAGAACTGCACGCATTGTATTCTTCACCTGACATAATTAGGAACATTAAATCCAGACGTTTGAGATGGGCAGGGCATGTAGCACGTATGGGCGAATCCAGAAATGCTTATAGAGTGTTAGTTGGGAGGCCGGAGGGAAAAAGACCTCTGGGGAGGCCGAGATGTAGATGGGAAGATAATATTAAAATGGATTTGAGGGAGGTGGGATATGATGGTAGAGACTGGATTAATCTTGCTCAGGATAGGGACGAATGGCGGGCTTATGTGAGGGCGGCAATGAACCTCCGGGTTCCTTAAAAGCCAGTAAGTATAAGTATAATAACAACGCTATGCAATGTTCATGTTGTTAACTAACATTTCATCTCCAGTTGTTGAATGATATGCTAATGACATTCTTCTATTCGTTGATTGAGATCTCTCTTAAAATCCAATTTCTTCTTCTTTTTCTTCTTCATCTCCTTCTTCTTCTTCTTCTCCTCCTTCTTCTTCTTCTTCTTCTCCTCCTCCTCCTCCTCCTCCTCCTTCTTCTTCTTCTTCTTCTTCTTCTTCTCCTTCTTCTTCTTCTTCTTCTCCTCCTTCTTCTTCTTCTTCTTCTTCTTCTCCTCCTCCTCCTTCTTCTTCTTCTTCTCCTCCATTTCCTTCTTCTCCTTCTCCTTCTTCTCCTTCTTCTTCTCCTTCTCCTTCTTCTCCTCCTCCTCCTCCTCCTCCTTCTCTTCTTCTCCTTCTTCTTCTCCTCCTCCTTCTTTTTCTCCTCCTCCTTCTTCTTCTCCTTCTTCTTCTTCTCCTTCCCCTTCTTCTTCTCCTCCTTCTTCTTCTTCTTCTTCTTATTCTCCTTCTCCTTCTTCTTCTTCTTCTTCTTCTTCTTCTTCTTCTTCTCCTTCTTCTTCTTCTTTTTCTTCTTCATCTCCTCCTTCTTCTTCTTCTTCTCCATTTCCTTCTTCTCCTTCTCCTTCTTCTCCTTCTTCTCCTTCTTCTTCTCCTTCTCCTCCTTCTCCTTCTTCTTCTTCTTCTCCTTCTTCTTCTCCTCCTCCTCCTTCTTCTTCTCCTTCCCCTTCTTCTTCTTCTTCTTCTTCTCCTTCTCCTTCTTCTTCTCCTTCTTCTTCTTCTTCTCCTTCTTCTTCTTCTTTTTCTTCTTCATCTCCTCCTCCTCCTTCTTCTTCTTCTCCTCCTCCTCCTCCTCCTTCTTCTTCTTCTTCTTCTCCTCCATTTCCTCCTTCTCCTTCTCCTTCTTCTTCTCCTTCTTCTTCTCCTTCTCCTTCTTCTCCTCCTCCTCCTCCTCCTTCTTCTTCTTCTCCTTCTTCTTCTCCTCCTCCTCCTTCTTCTTCTCCTTCTTCTTCTCCTTCCCCTTCTTCTTCTCCTTCTTCTTCTTCTTCTCCTTCTTCTTCTTCTTCTTCTTCTTCTCCTTCTTCTTCTTCTTCTTCTCATTAATAATAATATTACCATTGTTATTATTATTATTATTATTATTATTATTATTATTATTATTATTATGCCGATGACGTGACTATAATATGAGAAAATCAACAAACTATTAGAGAAAACGAGGAAATTTTACTTGAAACAAGTAAAGAGATAAGTTTGGAAGTTAATCCCGAAAAGACAAAGTATATTGTTATGTCTCGTGAGTAGAATAATTGTACGAAATGAAAATATAAAAATTGGAAATTTATCCTTTGAAGAGGTGGAAAAATTCAAATATCTTGGAGCAACAGTAACAAATATAAATGACACTAGGGAGAGGTTAAGGGTGTTTGAGAATAAGGTGCTTAGGAAAATATTTGGGGCTAAGGAGGATGAAGTTACACAACCCAGAACTGCATGCATTTTATTCTTCACCTGACATAATTATGAACATTAAATCCAGATGTTTCAGATGGGCAGAACATGCAGCACATATGGACGAATCCAGAAATGCATATAGAATGTTAGTTGGGAGATCGAAGGGAATAAGACCTTTGGGGAGGCCGAGACGTAGATGGGAGGATAATATTAAAATGTATTTGAGGGAGGTGGGATATGATGGTAGAGACTGGATTAATCTTGCTCAGGATAGGGACGGATGTCGGGCTTACGTGAGGGTGGCAATGAACCTCCGGGTTCCTTAAAAGCCATAAGTATCATTATCAAAATCATAAAAATCAATATCCGGTATTAAAATTAGTGTTTCCTTGGGAAACATACGACTTTAGACTTTTATGTTCTCGACTTATTGTTGCTATCACATCCGGTATATTGTACAGTATATGAAAGTTGACGTAGCCAGTCTATATAAACTGCAATAAAATATAAATAAAACCACTCCTGTTATTATGTGAATTATATTTTTGTTTTCTTTTGACAATGTATTTCATTTTTAGATAGGCTTACAGGTAATAATACAGTGTGTCTCAAGTCATGGTGGGGTTTGAGAGGATGATATCTTTTGAATGTAATATTAGCGCCAGATGAAAATAAAACTCTCAAAGTTTTTCCTCTGAAAGTTTGAGGCACTGAAGGAAATACAAGACGGTAACAGCCGAAGAAGTGATATATTTCATTGTTACAATTAATAATTATACAAGATAGATGTGCGAAGAAAAGTGCAATATGTTTTGTGGCTGGCAAAATTTGAATCTGTGACTTTTGTACGACGTGAATTTGGTCGCGTATTAAACGAAGAAGCACCACACGAGAATAATATTCGTCGTTGGGACAATAATAATAATAATAATAATAATAATAATAATAATAATAATAATAATAATAATAATAATAATAATAAATTATTTTAGCTGGCAGAGTTAAGGCCGTAATGCCTTCTCTTCCACTCAACCAGCAAAAAATATATATACATATGCATTAACTTACAAAGAATTCAACAATTTGATTTAGATGAGAGTTACATGTATATAAGAGTTATTTACGAATTAAACAACAAACTACTATGAACTGTTAATTAAACACTGAAATGAACTGTGTAGCAGAATTAAGCTAAAATACATAAAATGTTAATATATTTCAAATAATATTAGATAATAGAAAGAGATTATTATGAGACAATTTTGAAAATACATCACTATCAGGATGATGTGTAAAGAAAGAAGTAACAACGTAGTCAGTGATAGTTTAAATCAGTATGATTGGAGTGAAATCCTAATAAGGTTATCTTTTAAGCTGTTTTTAAAAGTGTTTATTGTCTTGCAGCCCCTAATACTTTGTGACAAGGAATTCCATCGTCGCGAGGTGGATACTGTAAAAGACGATGAATAACAAGATGTTCTATGAAGAGGTATACTTAGCGTGCCACAGATAAGTGATCTGGTATTTATGTCGTGGTTAGAGTATAGATAAGAGAAACGAACGAAAGGTAATTTGGTGTTGAAGTGTGCAGATTCGAAAGAGTAAAGACAAAGAGTGTAAAGTTCTGCGTTCTTTAAGCCGGAGCCACGAAAGACTTGCGAAGGACGATGATATGTGAACATATCGGCGGATGTTGCATACGTATCTGACTCACAAATCTGAGCTCGCTGTAACTTGACTCACAGTTCAGAACTTAGGTCACTTAACAAAACGTCACAATAATCGAAGTGCGGCATTAGTAGGGTTTGTACTAGGGTAAGTTTTAGTTGCTGGGGCAAGAAGTTTCTCAAGCGACTCAAACAGTGAATGGAGGAACAGATTTTTTTTTATCGTTTCTTTAACTTGAAAATTCCAACTTAGGCCTAGATTATTATCAAAAAAGAAGCCAAGATTTTTTACGACAGATGAATAAGGGATTAGCGTGTTGTTAAGGGTAACAACTGAAAGATTACTGTTATTAAGGGAGTTAACTAAACGCTTATGTCCAATAATTATAGCTTGATT
The DNA here is from genome assembly GCF_040183065.1 of Periplaneta americana. Taxonomy (NCBI): domain Eukaryota; kingdom Metazoa; phylum Arthropoda; class Insecta; order Blattodea; family Blattidae; genus Periplaneta; species Periplaneta americana. The sequence goes on from NC_091130.1 coordinate 21,508,616, forward strand.
CTTACTTGGATTAAGTGCGAGTCCGAAATTGCCGTCCAAGTGGAGACAGTGGCTAGGTCACAATTCAACTTGTGAGACAGGATAGACAGTTAAAAAGAGATTGGAAGCCTATTGGAGAAAAGACGTACTGGAAGACCGTCTACAAATGATAAAACGGTAGAAGCCATTCGAAGAGCATTTCTTCAGAGTCCAAAGAAGTCATTTCGTAAATGTGCCCGACAATTTTATTAGGGCTTGTGAAAACAGTTCATAGAACTTTAAAGAAACGTCTTAATCTGATCTTTTACAAACTTAAGTCGTTACATGCACTTCATCCAGATGATTATCATAAAAGATATGAGTTTGCTGTGTATAAGCTCAATGAAATTGACAACGACGATGGCTTCTACTGTTTCATCATTTGTCGTAGGTCTTACAGTACGCTTTTTTTTTGTCTATCCCAACGACGAATGGTATTCTCGTGTGGTGGTTTTTCGTTAAAAACGCGATGAAATTCACGTCGTACACGAATCACAAATTCAAATTTTGCCAGCCACAAAACACATTGCACTTTTCTTTGGCCATCCGTCTTGTATAATTAATTGTAACAATGAAAACGTTTGCATTTGTTCAGTTGTTACCGTCTTTTTTTCCTTCGGTGCCTCAAACTTATAGACGAAAAACCTTGAGAGTTTTATTTTCATCTGGCACAAATATTACATTTCTACCTTCATTCGTTGAAAATACGTAATCCTCTGAAATCCTACCATGACTTTTGGGACTCAGTGTAGGGCGGACTTGACAAATTTCGAGATACTAAGGTTTTGGTGCAAAAAATAAGGTTCAAATTTTAAAAGAAATGAGTGTTTTTAATGTACGTACATCATTAGATTTCTGAAGTTACATGTCAGGATTTTTATCTCAAATTTATACAATAATTACAAACAAGCAATACAAATAAACGAAAAATAGTAATATGCGTTACAAGAGCGGTATGTTGAAGTTTTCATGTTCGAGGAAAAGTTTGAAAAAGTGAAACCTAGTTGAGCTTTTTTAATTTCCGAGAGTTGAAAGAAAACATACCGCTCGTGTATCGTACATTATTTTGTGCGAAGATCGTTTATTACATACCTGAAAGAGGAATTTCTAATTAGTTGCAATGAAATCTCCATCTTGGTTTCTGTTCAATGACGGCAAATTTGCAAAACAAAAATATCTATTTTCAACATTGTTGCTTTAAAATGTTTTCTGTGTTTACTATACTCTAGCAGGCCGTGACATACGTCTGTCTTTTTTTTCCCCCCCAATCTATGATGAGTCTGGAATCTTGTTGATTTTTTCACGGCTTCCTTAATGTTACTTACATCACGAATGCAGTAACTTTAGTGGCGTAGTAGAGTTTACTTAATTTTTGAAAAAAATTTGAAAACAATAATTAACATTGCAATTTAGGTGAAATTGCAGTGGTAAGTTTCCAATTTATAATTATTACTATATTGGACGTCTCTAAAAATAATATGTTAAAAGCCTAAAGCAGTAAAATCAATATGTCACTTAAGCGGTAAGAAGAGGGAAATTGTTATGTGTGTTAGGTTGGGAATACTGAATGTGGAATTTTAGACTTTCCGCGGATTGGTTTTGTGCGGAAACCAAGCAAATACGCACGATCTCGCACAAAAATTATTACTCTAGAACGGTTGGTATAATTTCGTAATAGTACAAGGTTAATTTCGTGATTGTCCTTAAATTCAAAATATTTAGGCATATTCTGTCAAATTTTTTAATTCCTCAGTCAGATTCATAACTACAACCCAAACAAATAAACTTCTTTTTTTATTTTGAAAGGTATTAATATGTATCATTAAAACATAGATCACAATTGACATACTGAATCCATCTTTCACGATACTCGTTGTCCTCGAAACTTCTGTACTGATCTGCCAGAAACCAAATGATGTTGAATCAATCTGGTTGAGCATTAAATACATACATACATAACTATTGTAAAAAAATACATTTCTAGGCGTTAGCGCAGAGTTAAGATTCTTTTTCTCGCTGTAGCTGCATTTTTAAAGAGAGAACGAGAAAAGTTCATTAAACCGTAACAGGTTTATTTCATTCGTTTTATTAGTAAATATAAACCAGTGTCCAATATGGCGGAACAGACTTTACAACTAACTGGAAATCTTTATTCTACTTATTCAATGACCCGGGAAGCATGTTTGAATACTTCACGGATATTGATAACAGCGGTTTAATGGTCTGTTTTCTGGACCATTAAGGATGTCACCATATATAGCTACAGCGCTGCTGCTACAGCTTTCAAATGACCTCATCAACTCGTCTAAAGTGCTTTAGAGAAATATTAATGTTTGCTCTTTTTTTATTCACGTTGTATCTTGAAATGATCGATTAGGCTGCATAACAGAGTTGGTTAATTTGTCGACATAGGAGCGTGCGTCAATATTGACCGAGCCTTTAAGGCTGGGGGGCGGGGGGAGCGCCGCAAGTGTTTAATATAAGAAACGGGTTAAAGCTGAAAAGATTTGCCAAGCAGTTCCTAGAGAGAGCATGCAGTCTGTTATGAATGATTGGTTTTGTGAGAATCATAGACACAGCTATTTATCTATATTTAATTTTTTCTGTCTGTCTTTACGGTTTTATCTATACCTTTACTTGTGTCTCTCTACCTTTACTTCTATCTCTCTACCATTACTTCTGTCTCTCTATCTTTACTTCTGTCTCTCTACCTTTACTTCTATCTCTATAGCTTGACTTGTCTCTCTACCTTTACTTCTGTCTATCTTTACTTCTGTCTCTCTATCTTTACTTCTGTCTCTCTACCTTTACTTCTGTCTCTATAGCTTGACTTGTCTCTCTACCTATACTTCTGTCTCTCTATCTTTACTTCTGTCTCTCTACCTTTACTTCTATCTCTATAGCTTGACTTGTCTCTCTACCTTTACTTCTGTCTCTATAGCTTGACTTGTCTCTCTACCTATACTTCTGTCTCTCTATCTTTACTTCTGTCTCTCTACCTTTATTTCTATCTCTATAGCTTAACTTGTCTCTCTACCTTTACTTCTGTCTCTCTAGCTTTATTTCTGTCTCTCTACCTTTACTTCGGTCTCTCTACCTTTACTTCTTGTCCCTCTACCTTTACTTCTGTCTCTCTAGCTTTACTTCTGTCTCTCTACCTTCACTTCTGTCTCTCTACCTTTACGTCTGTCTCTCTAGCTTTACTTCTATCTCTCTACCTTTACTTCTGTCTCTCTACCTTTACTTCTGTCTCTCTACCTTTACTTCTGTCTCTCTAGCTTTACTTCTGTCTCTCTACCTTCACTTCTGTCTCTCTACCTTTACGTCTGTCTCTCTAGCTTTACTTCTATCTCTCTACCTTTACTTCTGTCTCTCTACCTTTACGTCTGTCTTCCTAGCTTTACTTCTGTCTCTCTACTTTTACGTTCGTCTCTCTACCTTCCTGTCTCTACTTTTACTTCGTCTCTCTACCTTCCTGTCTCTACTTTTAAGTTTGTCTCTCTATCTTCCCGTCTCTACTTTTACGTTCGTCTCTCTACCTTCCTGTCTCTACTTTTACGTTCGTCTCTCTACCTTCCTGTCTCTACTTTTACGTTCGTGTCTCTACCTTCCTGTCTCTACTTTTACGTCCGTCTCTCTACCTTCCTGTCTTTACTTTTACGTTCGTCTCTCTACCTTCCTGTCTCTACTTTTACGTTTGTCTCTCTACCTTCCTGTCTCTACTTTTACGTTCGTCTCTCTACCTTCCTGTCTCTACTTTTACGTTCGTCTCTCAACCTTCCTGTCTTTACTTTTACGTTTGTCTCTCTATCTTCCTGTCTTTACTTTTACGTTTGTCTCTCTACCTTCCTGTCTTTACTTTTACGTTTGTCTCTCTATCTTCCTGTCTTTACTTTTACGTTTGTCTCTCTACCTTCCTGTCTCTACTTTTACGTCCGTCTCTCTACCTTCCTGTCTTTACTTTTACGTCCGTCTCTCTACCTTCCTGTCTTTACTTTTACGTTTGTCTCTCTATCTTCCTGTCTTTACTTTTACGTTCGTCTCTCTACCTTCCTGTCTCTACTTTTACGTTCGTCTCTCAACCTTCCTGTCTTTACTTTTACGTTTGTCTCTCAACCTTCCTGTCTTTACTTTTACGTTTGTCTCTCTACCTTCCTGTCTTTACTTTTACGTTTGTCTCTCTACCTTCCTGTCTTTACTTTTACGTTTGTCTCTCTATCTTCCTGTCTCTACTTTTACGTTCGTCTCTCTACCTTCCTGTCTCTACTTTTACGTTCGTCTCTCTACCTTCCTGTCTCTACTTTTACGTTCGTCTCTCTACCTTCCTGTCTCTACTTTTAGTTTTGTCTCTCTACCTTCCTGTCTCTACTTTTACGTTTGTCTCTCTATCTTCCTGTCTCTACTTTTACGTTCGTCTCTCTACCTTCCTGTCTCTACTTTTACGTTCGCCTCTACCTTCCTGTCTCTACTTTTACGTTTGTCTCTCTACCTTCCTGTCTCTACTTTTACGTTTGTCTCTCTACCTTCCTGTCTCTACTTTTACGTTCGTCTCTCTACCTTCCTGTGTCTACTTTCACTTTCGTCTCTCTGCCTTCCTGTCACTAGTTTTACGTTCGTCTCTCTGCCTTTCTGTCTCTACTTTTACGTCTGACTCTCTGTCTTCCTGTCTCTCTACTTTTGCGTAAACCTTTCTGCCTTCCTGTCTCACTACTTCAAAGTCTATTTCTCTGTCTTTCTGTCTCTCTGCCTTTACGTCTCTCTCTATCTTCCTGTCTCTCTGGGTTACTTTTGGGTTTGACTCTGTGCCTTCATATCTCTACTTTTACGTCCGTCTCTCTACATTTACGTCTGTATGTCTGCTTTCATATCTCTCTACCATTGCGTCTCTCTCTTTCTTCATATCCTCATTTCTGTATTTCTGACTTTGTATGTTTGTCTACCCATCTCTTCACCTATCCATTCACACCCACCTGTCCATCTCTCCGACTCTCTCTCTTTTCAGTATTCACCAGTGAGTGATTTTACTAATTAAAAGAGAGTAAAACATGTGACCCCAAAAACCAGGAAGTATGTAGTGATAGCATTTTCAACTGTGCTAATGACATCTTGAAAAAAATCCTCTGGCTGCCGACAGTTGAAAGATGAGTTGGCAGTTTGATCATGTTTGCAGAATTCTCTCGCTCCGTCTAGAAAATCGCAGTCTACTACACACGTGCCTTCAAGTGCCGCACATACAGCAGAACTGTTTTGCTTTAGTCAGAGTTGACCTTCGTGCGTCAGTCTCAGAGCTCTGTACTGCTCTATACAGTATTCATTCTTCATGCTAAATAAATTCTTTATTAATATTTGTCCGATCAAATGTTTTCCGTTTTAGATAAAATTCTACAATCTCAACAAGTAGCTTAATCCACAATCCGCACTACCAGATTATGCAAGAATAAAAATATTTTATTTTATACATAATAAGGGAACGATTATATTCCCTATGTTAACCTCGTCCCTTACTATATATTTTGTGTGAGATCGTGCGTATTTGCTTGTTTTCCGCACAGAACCAATACGCGGTAAGTGTGAAATACCACATTCAGTATTCTCAATGTAACACACATAACAATTTCCCTCTTCTTACCGCTTAAGCGCGACATTCATTTTACTGCTTTAGGCTTTTAACATATTATTTTTAGAGACGTTTAACATAGTAATAATTATAAATTGAAAACTTACCACTGCAATTTCACTTAAATTGCAATGTTAATTATCGTTTTTAAATATTTGCAAAAATTAAGTAAAGTCTACTACTCCACGAAACTTATTGCATTCCTGATACAAGTAACATTAAGGAAGCCGTGAAAAAATCAAGAAGATTTCAGATGCGGATGTTATTACTGCAATATGTTATATAAATAATATTGTTAAAATATTAAAATGAAAAATAAATCATTACATAACCTTAACGTTTGTTTTAAGTTCGCATTTATAGACTGGGGGAAAAAAAAAGACAGACGTATATCACGGCCTGCTGGACTATAGTAAACATAGAAAACATTTTATAGCAACAATGTTGAGGAAAGATATTTTGGTTTTCCGAATTTGCCGTCATTAAACAGAAACCAACATGGAGATTTGATTGCAACTAATTAGAAATTCGTCTTTCAGGTATGTAATAAACGATCTTCGCACAAAATAATGTACGATACACGAGCGGTATGTTGTTTGTTTTCATGTTCTCGGAAATTAAAAAAAGCTCAACTACGTTTCGCTTTCTCAAACTTTTCTTCGAACATGAGAACTTCAACATGCCGCTCATGTAACGCATATTACTATTTCGTACTGTTTTGTTCAACGGGATGTGCTATACCACTTGCATGTTTGTCAGCTTGTATCGTTCCAAGCCTTCCGCGTCCTAGTCAAGATTCGAACACACAACCACGTGTTTCCTCGAGCCTAATGATACTTTTTCACACGCATGGAGGGGGGTGCGATGTATTTGAATGCAAGACGCGTAAAGAACGGCTGAAATATTGCACGGACATCAGTCTTGGGAGGGTGTGCCATGTTGCATGAGCATTCTTGAAGGTTCGTAGTACAAGTCAAACAAGGCGGCGGGCTGTTGCATGTAGCGTGTAAATTACGGGCTAACTGGATCCTTATCGCGTTGTGTAATGTGCACTGGGAACTCCATGTGAGAGAACAACACTACCTACACCTCACACGACACAGCAAAAAACAGAATTATGTAGCACTATATTTAATAAAAATCGCTGCTTACAAAATGTCACGGACGTAATATTGTCTCTCCTACTGTAATACAAAGTCCCGTATTGTTTCAGTTGATGGCTCTACCTTGTGTTAACCAAACGAGAAAAGAGTCCTATATTATATACAGGGTGTTTCCGAGGTGGTGTTACAAACTTTCAGGGATGATAGCGAAGGGCACATGTATCAATTTGAGATAAGGAACCATGGTCCGGAAATGAGTGACAAGCAAATGTTCTGATGGGGGCAGATAAAAAAGTTAAATTTTTTTCTTCCACCATGTTAATAATGTCAAAAGAAGTGCTTATACAAATTTTGGCCACTCGACCGCAATTACGAGGCCGTCCAGAAAGTGATTTTCCCTGGGGCCGTGTATAGGAAAAAGCACAATGGCATGGAAATATTTATTGAAACAGATACAGCAATTGTTGCGCTATTTCTCAACATATCCCCCACTGGAATTGAGACATTTCTCATACCATGGGATCAATTTTTGTGTCGTAGAAGTCAGCCGCCTCAGATCGGAACCAGCGTTTGACTGCGTCTGCACCTCCCTCTGTCGATCCCGTGATATGAGAAATGTCTGAATTCCGATGAAAAATATGTTGAAAATAGCTCAACAATTGCTGTGTTTGTTCCGATAAATTTGTCCAATGAAATTGTGTTTTCTTTCTGTTAACGGCCCCTGGCGAACTTATTTTCTTTACGGCCCTCGTAATTGCGGTCGAGTGGCCAAAATTTGTATAAGCACTTCTTTTGACATTATTAACATGGTGGAAGAAAAAAATTCAACTTTTTATCTGCCCCCATCAGAACGTTTGCTTGTGAGTCGAAAGTTATAAGCAAAAATAGTTGTGTGGAAATGGAATTGCAATTTGGCACCATTTGCCCTCCTTCCCTTAACTTGTGGAACAGTCGTGAAAAATGGTATGGGCCGGATGTCTCCTACGTGGGTACTTGCCCCGATACAATCTGTGAGTTTGTCTATTGTTCCCATTGGCTCATCCTTATTCGAAATTCTGGTCTGCTTATTCCGCTCTCGTGTACTCCTCCATTTCACTAGGACCGATCGACTGGACACTGCAACTTGTACACATACACTGCTGTCTACAGACGTGCATATCAGGACCGACCATGTCCGTTACACATTACGCTATCTGCATTGCTTTAGTGTAGTTTCCTGTCCCCATCCCTCAGACAGCGCACTGAATGGAATACTGCAAGTAGACAACGTAAACAACATCAGATGAATACAGTATGTGTAAGATGTACAGACAAATACACATAAGTTAAATAAGGTGTACAGAGGAATGAAAACATTTCATTTCCACAGAACTATTTTTGCTTGCAACTTTCGACTCGGTCATTTCCGGACCAGGGTCCCGTATCTCAAACTGATACATGTGCCCTTCTCCATCATCCCTTAAAGTTTGTAACACTACCTCGGAAACACCCTATATTTTTACTGACAGGACATTCTTTCTGTTATCTAGCATTTTTAACTATTATCGAGTATTATTTGCTTTACTTTAATATTGTATGAAATTTTGTAACTGTTAAACTGAAATCTAATTGAGAATCACAATTTAAAGACAGAGCGTTGTAAGTATTACACATAACAAACAATGGAGAGTTCCTGAAGAAAACAGTTCTAGGAATAGGAATAACAAAAGGTTGCCTATGACGTAATTCTCTTCTTTTTACATTGAACTGAAGAAATTTAAGAAAGTCACAGTTATTCAGTATACCGTTAAGAGTGTTATAGAGTTAAATTTGGCTATTTATTAATCGTCTAGATTTAAAATATTATAATTAAATTTAAAAAGTAACTGATTATATGAAATTTCCTTTTCATAAGACGACACGTGATGTTCTTTAAAATATAAATAACGTAAAAATCTTTTCTGTATCCTTCCTATTTACATCTGATGGGACTGGAAGTGAGGTGACCATATTATAGACGCATACTCTAGCTCTTACTCGGGCGTCCAAGGAAAAAATGGAGTTGAACATTGTGAAGACGGAACAGGTGCTGTTGCCTAATCCCTGCTATGAAGACGATGATGATGATGATGATGATGATGATGATGATGATGATGATGATGAAAATAGAAAAACATAAAATGGCAATAAACTCAAAATCGGTTGTTAAGCTTGTTTTTAATTTAATTTTGATGGAGGGGAATTATGTGGTATTGCTTTGCCAGGCAACACAGTCGGCACGCAACTCATTCCATCATGGGTGCAGAAAAATCTTATTTTGTCTGAATTGATTAGGGATGCACCATATTTCTCCCGATAAGCATCTCTATGCCTCTACTCATTCATTGTATATCTCTATATCTTCACTGTCCATAGGTTTTAATTACCCCTACGTGAAGGTCCTTTACAAACACGAGAATTCAAAATCTACGGGACTCCATGATCATCTTTCTAGGTTCGAACTAGGGACAGCTGTTTTAGTAAGCAAGAGATGCCACTATATTGCAGGACAGAGATGACGTTTGTTCTTTAACTAGCATATCCGACTTTGTCTCCGAAGTGTTCCGGTGGTACGATTACCAATAACATCAACTCCATCTGCTCTTGTTCGCATGAGTGCTGGCGCCACGAAATGGCGGAAGATAAGAGCGCTAACAATTTAGCGTTTGCAATAATTACACTGTTAAACCCTTATCACGTCCTCCAGCGATATCTGCTGGGCTTTGAAGCCGCGCCGCTGCATATGTTTCCCCCTTGTAGCAATTTTAGCAACAACACGCCCATCATTGTTGGGGAAAGTGTGTTGATAAATCACTTCTAATCACAGCTGTCTGAATTCTACAAGATGGGCTGGAGAGACACTCAGTTGTCCTCATTTTATGAGTTGCTAGGGACTATTGCAGCATTGGGATTTTATAGCGGCAACAGAGATTCTATTCCTGCAATGTTATGGCAAGATTGTGTGAAGGAATTATTAGCCATGTCGTGCAGGCTCTCATAGTATGCCGAATTTGAAATTGCCTTGTAAATTCTTCTTCAGTTTTTCCATTCTTGCATATACGAATACAATAATGTACCATGAATAAGTACTTACTTACAAATGGCTTTTAGAGAGCCCGGAGGTTCATTGCCGCCCTCACATAAGCCCGCCATCGGTCCCTATCCTGTGCAAGATTAATCCAGTCTCTATCATCATATCCCACCTCACTCAAATTTATTTTAATTTTATTCTCCCATCTACGTCTTGGCCTCACCAAAAGGTCTTTTTCCCTCCGGCCCACCAACTAACATTATGGGCTATTCCATATGAAATCGATCAGTAAAAAAAATCGCATTTTTCAATACCCTAATTTTTTCCCTATTTATACAAGGTGCTGAGGAGAGTGCATTTGCAAAAATATACTATCGAAAGTCAAACAGTTTTCGTATTGTTGAGCGACAAATTTAGCGTATTTTAGAAAAACAAGCCTCTTTCAGCGCTCAGAACTCTGGAACCATTTACTGCAGAACATTGAACGAGAATTCATTTTGAAGCTGACATTTGGTAGGTTATGATAAGAAGTAATCCTTATTTTTATTGTGTACAGAGAGACAGATAATCTGATTTTACTTACTTTTAGGCTTTTCGATCATTTGTAAAAATGTAAAAAAATATTGAGAAAAAACTTTGCATTATTAAGAGGAATTCGTTATTGTTTGCTTAGTGGTACGGCAATAAGTTTCGAGGGTATTAAAGAGATTATTTTCACACGCCTAGACTTGAAAGGCTCAACACAACAAGCTCTGGCCGAGAGATGAAGATAAGCGAGTGTTGGGCGTCATTTTATGAAAACTTGTAATAAAGCTAGCCCAGCTATGCGCTACTAGACGAAACATAACGTGTTTGTCTCCTGGCCTTGCTTATCTGGGCTAGCTCCCGTCTCACAGTCAGCTGGTTAGTTCACGCGCGTACTATTAATTTTCTTTATTTGATATTTTAATACTTTATCAACATAGCCTACCATCAGTAAAAAATGTGTTTATTTCTACACTCAATGCGGAATCTAACTATATATTTTAAAAATATTTTTTCCTAAGCAAAGACTTCTTAATGAGGAAAAATCTAAATTTCTCCATTTCCATAAAAAGTAAGAAAATCTGTTTATATGTCAATATAAACTTTAATTTCTCAGTATCAAAATAAACCATGATTTTGATCATTGGGTGAAAGGGTTTCGGAGCTACAACAGTTTAAAGTTGCTAATTTTATGAAAATACAATAAATTTAAATATTTTAAATTTAAACACTATGAAGTTCTAATGCCTCAAACTTTGCACAAAGCATTATATCACAGTTCTCTACGTACAAAAAAAGTTTCATTGTATTTAGAAATTGTAAGGTCAATTTACTCTATATTTCGGTCGATTTGAGATGGAATAGCTCATATGCATTTCTGGATTCACCCATATGTGCTGTATGCCCTGCCCATCTCAAGCGTCTGGATTTAATGTTCCTAATTATGTCAGGTGAAGAATGAAATGCATGCAGTTCTGCGTTGTGTAACTTTCTCCATTCTCCTGTAACTTCATCCCTCTTAGCCGCAAATATTTTCCTGAGCACCTTATTCTCAAACACTCTTAAGCTCTGTTCCTGTCTCAAAGTGAGAGTCCAAGTTTCACAACCATGCAGAACAACTCGTAATATTACTGTTTTATAAATATAAATGAACAAACATATGAATAAATTGAATAAATAAAATAACGATTGAAAAAATAAACGAATGAACATAAGAATGAATAAATAAATGGGGGCAGACTTGACATTTCATCATCATCTTGAACTGCAAGTTTAGCCCCAGGCTTGTTCGTCTCCAAATTTATTTGTTCGTTTCATCTTTTTCTTGTCTCTTCCTGAATTTCTGTTTTCTTTTCCTTGGTACTGCATTATCTTGAATTGGCTGCCATTACAATTCACTCCTGGCGCATGTTGGTACAGATGAGGCGAGACCTGGTATGTGAGTCAGATTTTTTGACAGCAGACTGGATGATAAGAGCTTCTCAACCGAATAATAACAGGCATTTCCCATATTTAATTCTGCGTTTAATTTCCTCCCGAGTATCATTTATATTTGTTACTGTTGCTCCTAGGTATTTGAATTTTCCCACCTCTTCCAAGGATAAATTTCCAATTTTTATATTTCCATTTCGTACAATATTCTGGTCTTGAGACATAATCGTATACCTTGTCTTTTCGGGATTTACTTCCAAACCTATCTCTTTACTTGCTTCAAGTAAAATTCCCGTATTTTCCCTAATCGCTTGTGGATTTTCTCCTAACATATTCACGTCATTACTCATGACTGTAATGAGTAATGACTGAATGAATCAGTAAGTGATTGAATGAATGAATAAATTAATGAACAAATTAATTAATTAATGGATGAAGGAATAAATAAATTAATTAATGAATAAATAAATAAATTAATGAATAAATGATTAAATTGATGAATGAATAAATGAATGAATAAATAAATAAATGACAAAATAAATAGATAAATAAATGGATACATAAATAAATAAGTAAATAAATAATAAAATAAACAAATACGTATTGTTACTTTTTCTTAACACATTCTATTACATACTTCATGGGTAGCCCTATATTGAGAAAAGTTCATCGTTTTGACTAGGCCTATGTAAGTAGGGTGTGCGTTCCCCAACCAAGCGGTCCGAGGTTCAATTCCCGGCTGCAATAGAAGAAATTTATCTTCCCTTCACAGGACTGAGTGTTTGTATGTTGTTTTGTGATTGTCCTGTGATGTCTCTGCGGTGACTCTGCGTAATGTCGATCCCATAGCCAGGAACACCCGTACAGCATTTATTAGATGTCTTATGTAGGATCAAATCAATTTTTCTCCTTTATTCACAATGGTGTGTAGGTCGGGTAAATGGGGAGGTTAAGCAGTTACAAAGAAAAAGTGAATCGTAATGAATGTGGTATTTGTACAGATGTTTTTAAGTGGGTCAGAAATCTCAACTTCTATCGTAATTATATTCATCGCTTACAAACTATGTAGGCCTGCGAAGATGTTCGTTCGTTTTTTCTTCCTTTAATACTCGCCACTTCGCGATGTCTCCTTGTTCCACTGACACCGAGATCTCTGGCGAAATCATCTGGAGGGCCCGTAAGCACAGGTTGGAGGGAGCGATGAAGGAAGTGGAAGCTGACAGGATGTCCGTCCGTCCGTGACGGTGGTCCCAATGGCCTCCCAGCCGGACCGCGAAGACACGTGCATGACCTCACAAGGGGACCGCGGACCCCAACTGGCTCGTACAATCACCGAGGACATGGACCAAGTCCCCATGAAGTCACGAGAGGACAGCAAATTTAAACCAGTTCTTTCTCACTTGGAAAACAGGGACGAAAAGGACCTATGATACCACCAAGAGAACTTGGACCATCCTAGATTCGTATGGAGAATAGTAATGCTGAATTTTCGTGACTTCACGAGGGGAATACGAATCTCAATTGAGTCATACTGTAAACTCGTATGTAGAACGGAGACGTAGAACTTTCATGAATTAATAAGAAGTTCATGAATCTCTTGCGGCTTTTACGAGCGTACGAAAAGTATATAATAATAATAATAATAATAATAATAATAATAATAATAATAATAATAATAATAATAATATAATAATAATAATAATAATAATAATGGTTTATTTAACCTGGCAGAGTTAAAGCCATACGGCCTTCTCTAATACTCAACCAGGAGTAAAACTGCGTTACAAAAAACATTACAAACTTACAAAGTACACTACAATTTTACACACAAAACTGAATAAGATAATAATAATAATAAAATGTAAACAACAAGTAAGTAGAAATCAGATATAATATATAACATATAGAAAGAAAGGAAAAAAAAAAACATAATATAATGTGAACAGCAGGTCAAAATAAATGAGACATACAAAGTATAAAAAATAAGACAATTATTGATAATATAATAATAATGATAAAAATAATAATAATAATAATAATAATAATAATAATAATATAGTAATAATAAAATAGTGCAATACAAAGCATACAATGAATACAATACTTTTAGGTACACATAGTAAGGAAAATTATGATTATATATAGCTCAAGTTATCACATTATAGATATACCATTATCGGGAAATACTGTATGAAAACTAAAAGATAAAAAAGTAAATATTACTAGAACATAAAAAATGTGAATACGTGGAAACATGCAATACAACACTTGTCATAATAGTAAGTTAGTTTGGCAACTCGTCATAAGATAATTTTCTAAGTTGGATTTGAAAGATTTCAATGTTCGGCAGCCCTTGACTTCAGACGACAGAGAGTTCCAGTGACGAGAGGTAGCAACAGTGAAAGATGAGGAATACAGAGATGATGTGTGAAGTGGAATTTCTACCGTGTTATCGCGTTGTGATCGAGTATTAATATTATGATAGCGAGAGAGAGTATGAAAACGGACGAATAAATAAGAGGGGGATGAAGTGTGTATAATTCGATATAAGAGAAAAAGTGAGTGCAGATTTCACCTCTCATGTAACCTAAGTCATGATAACTTCTTGAAGGAAGGTGAGATATGATCATAGTATCGAACATTACAAATGAAGCGGACGCAAGCGTTATGAACACGCTGTAGTTTCTGAGCGGAATCAATCCTGAGATCAGTGAACAAAACGTCGCAATAATCGAAGTGGGGTAGAATGAGTGTTTGTACCAGCGTCTGTTTTAATTTAGATGGATAATGATACAATCTTTTTAGGGAATGGAGAATAGAGAATGCCTTCTTACATATATATTTAAAATGTGTCTCCCAAATGAGAGTAGATTCGAAATGCACTCCGAGGTTTTTTACGATAGAGCTAAACGGGACATAGGCCTGAAACTCTGCCTTATAAAAAGGATTCTAGATCCACTCAAAATATAGCCTATACGTGTGCAGAGAACAGGAAAGTAGAGTTGTTATAGCTACCTACAGTAAGAAATCGCTAATATCAACGTTCGTCTAGACTCTAGAGAACAAGAACGTAAAGAATTCATGCAGTGACCGCGGACCATCTTACTTGCTAGACTCGTACAAACATACACATAGATCTACATGAAAGATAGTGACCTCAACTGATAAGCAAATATTCTCATGGGGGCAGATAAAAGTTTTTTTTTCCATCCTCCATGTTAATAATTTAAAAACAAGTGCTTATACAAATTTTTGTCACTCGAGCGCAATTACGAGGGCCGTGAAATAAATAAGTTTCTTCTGGAGCCGTTTACAGAAAGAAAACACAATTCCATTGAAAAATTTACTGGAACAGACACAGCAATTGTTGAACTATTTACTTCTGCGGCACAGGAATATAAAAGTTGATCCCACAGTATGATAATTGTCTCAATTTCGATGGGGAATATGTTGAAAAATAGCTCAACAATTGCTGTATCTGTTCGAATAAATCTTCCAATCAAATTGTGTTTTCTTTCTGTAAACGGGTCCAGGGAAACTTATTTTTTACGGCCCTTATAATTGCGCTAAAATTTGTGTAAGCACTTGTTTTGAAATTATTATAATAATAATCCGTGTCGCTACAGCCCGTGAAGGGCCTAGACCGACCTGCCGCATGCTGGCCTCTCGCCCACATGCCGAAGCAGAGGTGGACGATCATCCAACCAGAATGGAGGTATCGTGTGGTTAGCACGATGATCCCCCCAGCCGTTATAGCTGGCTTTCGCAACCGGATTTCACTACCTATTGTACCTCCACAAGTGCATCACGATGCTAGGTGGGCACCTGTCCCATACACTGGCCGAAATTTCATGAGAAAACTTCTTCCCCCATGAGGACTCGAACCAGCGCGCATTCCGTAACGCGAGTCCTAGTTAGGATGCCTTAGACCACGACGCCACGGCGCGGGACACATTACTAATATGGTGGAAGAAAAAATATTAACATTTTTATCTGGCCTCATAAGAATGTTTGCTTGTGAGTCACGCTGTATTGGAGAACAGGTACGTAGAACTCCCAGAAATTCATAATGGGGTCATGGATCTTTTACAGCTCGTACGAGCGTATGGAAAACAGGGTTGTAACACTCCTTTTTCACAGTGAGATTGTGGATATATTCGGACGTAATTATGTGTAGAGAACATAATTGATTGTGGAGAACAGGAAGGTAGAGATACCATAACTACACTAGGAGACCGCTGACCATATGGAGAACTGAGATGCAGAACATCCTATTTAGGATATGCAATATCTCTTTGATTTGTTCCACTGTCCTGTTTTCAGGCTTTAAAGGCCAAAATTAGAATAACATAGCGCTATAACCACTGTTAATATGGTCACCAAGACGCTTAAGTCCATTTGACGTAACACGAATTTACACTAACAACTCACGAATGTTGACAACGAGTAATTTTCCTTAAACGTTTCGCTTCGCTGGTCAAGAAATGGAATTTATAGGAATTAGAGATTACACCAATTCCAGAAAAAAAAATATAAAAGCAAATTGCATACAGAATAGTTCGAAAATTACTTAAAAAGAGTTTGAAGTTTAGGGAATATTATTTGGTATATAGGCATCTTTTTATCTGACATTTCCCCACTTTGTACGCCTAAGTTATTTCTTTACTAGCCGTACCCGTGCGCTCCGCTGCACCCGTTAGAAATAAATATAAAGTAAGTACATAATTAAAATAGGACATTTGATCCAGGGAACATTCGTGTTTGATAGAAGGATAAATCGTTTATTATATTACTTAATTTAAATTGTATTTGCATAATTAAAATGCGATCATTTTGATCTAGAGACCACTCATTTGGTCATAAAAATTATTTTAGGAAATACAGGAAACGAATGTACAGAATAGCCTATCAAGTTTTCTGTGCATAAGAAGCTATTTTAATCTTACCTGTCCTCGATTCACTCAGAAGTTACAGTAATAACATTATAGCATTATGTCCACCTAGAGAAACTACACTTTCCAATGGTGAATTAATAATTAATTATACAAATCGGTTAATTTAGCTTCCGATATTACTTCATGCAAACACAGAAACATTATCTGTAGGCTATCTTTCATAGCTTTCGATTGTTGCTGTCCAATGCCCCTTATAGGCGAAGTCATTTGTTTTTTAATTCATTACACGGCCTTAGATGGCAGTTATTTTAATTTTAAAACTCATTTATCTCATTAAATATCAGTCCTATCAAAATTTTTTAAGGAATAAAACTTATCGGAAATTATTTTTAAAGAAACTTTTGTTATGAAACATTTTTCATAAAAATCAATAATAAGCGAGATATTTCGATTTATTTAATTCAGGCCCCCTTATAACCCCCTTTTAACTAATGTATATTGAATGCCATATAGCCTAAAATTTAAGTTACAACGAACTTAATTTATATTCCAATTTTCATCGAAATCCGTTCAGCCATTATCGCGTGAAAAGGTAACAAACATACAGACAGACAGACATACATACATACAAACAAAAATTAAAAAAAAGCGATTTTCGGTTTCAGGGAGATTAATTATATATGTTAGGACTAATTATTTTTGGAAAATCGAAAATTACCAGAAAAATTTCGGCTACAGATTTATTATTATTATAGATTTACATACAGTATTTATTTTATAACGTAAATAAATTGACAGAAGTAAAACTACTCCATTTTTCCGGTTATTGCAAATAATATAATTATAAACCTATTTATAGCCTAAGCAATTTAGGCCAAGGCGTTTATATTTGAAGAAGTGATTAGTTATAGTATTTAGATTTACTTCTCTTATTTTATATACCGGTATATTAGAAAATAATAAATAACTTACAGTATTTTAATTATATTGCAACGACCAGAATCTATATAGGCATCTATGGCCTACCCAGTAGCATTTTCTATAGTCCTGTCGCTCTAATTTCCGGCATCCAATCGCGTTGCGGGTCGGTTACATTTAAACGTGTGCGTCTTGTGATTCGCTGATGAAGAAGTTATTAATTTCTTAAGGCTCGATAAATACTTAATATAATCGCCCGCCATTTTGGCTCTTTCGTTGGCGTTCGCAGAAAGCACACGAAGGCGTTATTTGCCGCTCAATTATTTGCTGAATTACAGTGCGTTTGATTTATTATCGTAGGAGCTACGACATGATAATGTTTAACGGTGTGGCAAATAGATTCCTCGTATGATAGCTCGGCAACGAAAGAACAAAAATGGCGAACGATACTACCTACCTAGACTTTATAGAGTCTTCACTTCCTAAGACGTAAGCAAAGAGGAGGAGTCACGCCGGGAATAACAGCGTCGCGACTATAGACTCCGAACTCTCTATAGGCCCCATACTCGTGACAGATGATGATGATGATGATGATGATGTTGATGATATGATGATATGATTTACCTTTTTCGGTTTGACACTCAGCGGGTACATGATGACATCTGTTGCATGACGTTAGCACCACTTTGAATCTCCATTTAACACAATACAAAATATAACATTGACAGAAAATCGGGATTAGAACCAAGACCATAATATCTTGACGCAAAGCTAAAGCTGCCCGTTTACGCCGCTGAATATGTGGCTGACGACTTGATGAATTAAAGTATGGACTATTCAATTTTTTATCATTTAAGAAATTTAGATCGTTGCCCTCGGCAACGTTTGGATTTTGTTTGCATGTAACTAAATACAGTAAATTTAGATGTCTAGTTAATATCAAATTATAAACACGTGTAGTAGTGATATTAACATAAAATGTTCCTTGAATACTTGCCAATGTAGCGACAGCAGTTTTCGCAGAAGTCAGAAAAAATCCTAGTTTCTTTAGCGGTTACTGTAACTTGTAAACGAACCCAGAACCAGTGTCATCGGGTTCTTGAGATGGTTGTGTTATTTAGTGGAATTAACATGGCAGAGCAGGTGTGACTAATGGGGTAATTAGGAAGGTTTCGCTCTGCGCCAGAAGGAACCAGACAGGTTTCTTAAAAGAATCTGTGTAGCGACTTTTATATGCTGTACGACCTGTAGTTAAAAGAAAAAGAACATACATAGCAATTTGAATTATCTTAAGATTTCTGCACTTCAACCAAGGAATTTAATTTACTTTTCTTTTTCTGTAATTATGGTGATAAAACATTATCATTATGCACGCCAAGATCCTCCGCAAGTTTGTCTGTTTGGTTTCCAAGTGTTAACCAACCCAACGTGTAAAATAAAAAAAACTTATTACACGTGTTTTGGCAAGATAAAAACTATAGCAAATGGTAACATTTCCGGTCAAAAATTCAGTGAACTAAGTTTCGATTTCTGGCAGAAAATGAAGATTTATTACCCTTCCAAATGGACTGCCTATACAGTGTGAGTAGAATTTAGCGCAACACTTCTCAACATTATTATAATGCCAACAAATAAGGTGAAGTTCAACTGTAACTTGCAATCTGTAACATTAAATTTATTTTTCGAAGTATAAGCCTCAGAGCTCAATTGTGATCAGATCATTAATGAATTAAATAGGGAAGAGTTGGGTAGTGTCGGACATCGGGTAATATCGGACAGTACGTTTCTTTTATCTACCACCAGATGGTAGTATCTGAATAACATGGTTACGTTTCTGTATGCGACATCACAGAAACGTAACCATGTCATTCAGGTACTATCATCTGGTGGAATATGAAAGAAACTCACTGTCCGATATCACCCGATGTCCGATACTACCCAACTCTCCCCTACTGCGATATGTGTTGCAGTAATCCAGCTATCGCAGATTGTGTGACATCATGCAGTTTAATAAATTTGACATATAGAGGAGAAGGTGGAATTATGGGCTACCATTTTGTTTTCCTCATAATAATGGAAAATGGTGTGGCATATTGCTTGGAAATCTTTATTGACATACATAGTAATTATTCATATACAGTTTTTCCAGTCTTAAAGGTCAATAGTCGCAATAGATATTTGCATATAATTACTTTTTGAAAGAAAGATGAACTGGTCCTCTATAGGTAGTGGGTTCTAAATATGAGCTGCCACAAAAATTTGAAAATAAAATTGGAAAAAAACAAAGAGACATAAGTAGGAAACCTGTGTCACATCATTGGCAATATTCTGTAACAAATAACGCAAATCACGATAGTGGAAATACAGGACGTGTTAACGTGCTGGTAATATGGGCTACCTATCCCATATTTGACACATAGCGGTAGCCCATATTAGCAGCATCGACTCATGAAGGTTTCTAAATTTATGTATGACAATTGTTGTCCTAAATAAATATTAGTCTTATGCCATGTGGTAGAGCTATTAATCAGTGCAACACATCAAGCGTGATTTCTAAAGTCGAAATATATTTCTTTCAATGAAATTGAAACTACATACCTGCAAAAACTTTGAAATTGATGAAAAACACAAAGAACACGCCACATCCACACCACAAAGGCAACTGATTTGTCTCTTTGTGCACGCAGACTGATGGACACGAGATGTACTTTTAGAGCTTTTTCGCTAGGTAACAACACTATATATATAGTAAAAAACGAGGTAACCCATATTACCACTCCTAGCCCATATTTCCACCTTCTCCTCTAGCCTAGGTACAAGAAGGTGAATTGGACTGGGTGGTAACTTCTCATTCTGCAAAGAAATTTTACAGTGTTGCCTTTGTTCGGATCAAATTTCTGCACATTGAAAGGACAAAACTAAAATTCTTTCAAATCACATATTATCATAAGACACTGCTCTCTTAAATTGACAGAGCATATTGGGAATTAAATCAATTGCTTTCCCAAAATACGCTATGAAATATTTCATACAAAACTATTTTCATCTCGAAAAGGAAGCAAAAATGAGCAAAATTGTATTAAACTTTTTTGTTTGAAATATCTCGAAGAATAAACCTCTGAAATTAATGGCATTACTTACCGTTCATCCTGTAGGCTATACCCAAAATGGTGTCGGCGTAATGTAATGTACTGGGCTTCAGATGACGTCAGTCTGAGGAGGCGCAGTACACTTTCGAGGAAGTTAAAACACCAGTAGGACTTCATCAGATCTTTAAATCTACATGGCTGAATCGATAGATGGCATCACATAACTGAGTCAAGACATTTACAAAGAAAGCGACCTTCGTAATCATGCGTCACTAGTTCCATCTACCTGAATCTAGAAGAGCTACGTCTTCATTCATTAAATCCTTTATTAGGCAACAATAGAATTCATTAGTAAACTAAACTTATGAGAGACTAGTAATAGCATTACGGAAGTAGTAAATTTAAGAATTTCTAACTAAACAGTCATTACTTCATCTTTCGAGAAACTAGCTGTTAATGAGTGATATTAATGTAAAAAATAATTTGAGAGTGCATTGATAAGTCTTCAATTACAAATGGTCTTACAAGCAAACATTCTTATGAAGGGCAGATAAAAGTTAATTGTTTTTGTTCCATTAAGTTAATAATGTCAAAACAAGTGTTTATACAGATTTTGGCCACACGAGCGCAATTACGAGAGCCCCCCCCCCCCAGAAAGTAAGTTTTCCTGGGACAAATTACAGAAAGGAAACACAATTTCATGGAAAAATTTAATGGAACGAATACAGATATACTTACTTACTGGCTTTTAAGGAACCCGGAGGTTCATTGCCGCCCTCACATAAGCCCGCCATTGGTCCCTATCCTGAACAAGATTAATCCAGTCTCTACCATCATATCCCACCTCCCTCAAATCCATTTTAATATTATCTTCCCATCTACGTCTCGGCCTCCCCAAAGGTCTTTTTCTCTCCGGCCTCCCAACTAACACTCTATATGCATTTCTGGATTCGCCCTTACGTGCTACATGGCCTGCCCATGTCACACATCTGGATTTAATGTTCCTAATTATGTCAGGTGAAGAATACAATGCGTGCAGCTCTGCGTTGTGTAACTTTCTCTATTCTCCTGTAACTTCATCCCTCTTAGCCCCAAATATTTTCTTAAGAACCTTATTCTCAAACACCCTTAATCTCTGCTCCTCTCTCAAAGTGAGAGTCCAAGTTTCACAACCATACAGAACGACCGGTAATATAACTGTTTTATAAATTCTAACTATCAGATATTTTGACAGCAGACTAGATGACAAAAGCTTCTCAGCCGAATAATAACAGGCATTTCCCATATTTATTCTACGTTTAATTTCCTCCGGAGTGTCATTTATATTTGTTACTGTTGCTCTAAGATATTTGAATTTTTCCACCTCTTCGGAGGATAAATCTCCAATTTTTATAGTTCCATTTCGTACAGTATTGTTCGACTATTTTCCAACACATTCTTCACCTGAAATGAGACATTTGTCATACCGTGGAATCAACTTTTATATCCCTATGTCGTAGAACTGTGCCGTCTGATATTGAAACCAGTGTGTGACAGTCATCTGCACCTCCTGTTGATCCTAATAGCTAATTCATATTTGAGCATTTGGATACAGTCCGTGTCCATGACTACGCTTCTATTACATTTCATTATAATTTGCAAGTATAAAAACAAAAGAAAACGCGCATATTTTAGATCTTTACTGGAAATGACATAGAAACATAAGAAAACTCACATTTTTACATATTTATGGTAGGTTACAGATAAAAAAATTTGCTGCACTGTCACTTTTTCATACTTTGGTTCGTATGTGTCTTCATAAAACACGTCAGTGAAGTAGTGGTATTTTTGACACGTGTTCCGAAAGAGCTACGCTATGTTCACATATCCTTTTACATATGTTCTTGAATGTTTCCGATATATACTCAACCAAAGATGATATATCGCCTTTGTATGGATATCTCAGACTTCTGTGCATACGGGGGATCTTTGGAAATATTTTTACTCTTTTTTTTTTACTTCTTCTTCTACACTACAAATCAATCTCATACTCCCAGCAGGAATTTCTTACTACTGTCTGGTCCAAGGATGAACAAAGTAAATTTACACCAATGATACGACTAATTGGCCAAAAGTAGGGAAGCTCGCAAATAGCTAAATATTAACAATCAATTTATTATCAATTCTTCGTCGTCATCATCATCATCATCTTTTTTTATTGGGTTATTTTACGACGCTGTATCAACATCTAGGTTATTTAGCCTCTGAATGATATGAAGGTGATAATGCCGGTGAAATGAGTCCGGGGTCCAGCACCGAAAGTTACCCAGCATTTGCTCGTATTGGGTTGAGGGAAAACCCCAGAAAAAACCTCAACCAGGTAACTTGCCCCAACCGGGATTCGAACCCGGGCCACCTGGTTTCGCAGCCAGACGTGCTGACCGTTACTCCACAGGTGTGGACTCATCATCACCACCACCACCACCACCACCACCACCACCACCACCACTGACATGAATAAACCTGAGGGTTCCTTAAAAGCAATTTGTAAGTAAGTCTGATAATAATAATAATAATAATAATAATAATAATAATAATAATAATAATAATAATAATAAATTTTATTTGGTTTTTTGCCTTTTCTTAAAGCTCATTTTTTTTTTCGTTGTTGGTAACTCTATAGCATCTATTAGATGCTTTATGGTTATGCTGACAGATGGAGTTACTTGTCAATAATGTGACGCTGAAACGTGTGTTCAGGTTACTGCCCAGCGACAGTCCTGATGTATTTTTATATTTGTGATGGTTGGTTAATTAATATTAACCCGGCACACTCACATTCATACAAATTTCCAGAGTCTAGACACCCAGGGAATTCTTCTTCTCCAAGAAAAATTCACTGAGAGCCGAGCCCGGGACCTCCCGATCTAGAAGCCAGCATGCTGACCAATAGACCACGGAGGCACTCAAATAAGGCTCATGATAATAAAATTGTGACAACCATCCTTAGTGAATAAGTTACGAAGATTCACTATTCTAATGTATAGGCCTATTGCATTGCCATAAATTAAACTGAAACCCACTGAAAGGAAGTCAGCTGTATATGAATGCTCTAAGAATTTGCAGTTTGATATATTGGCAAACAAAGAAACAAATGCTAGGGAATCGATCAAATTAAACAAATGCTAGGGAAGCGATAAAATTGCGCGATAAGCAGCCATGCTTGGTTGAAAGACGTCCTTTTGTACCGTTTTATCGGTCAAAAGTAGTATGACGTAGTAAAAATGTAATAGTCAATAGTAATCTCACTAGAGGTTTCGATTTATCTAGGAGAAAATAAAAATTGGAGTGGAATTTAATCGATTTTTTCACGATTAGAAGAAAGTATATAAAGATAGAAGAAATAAAATGCTCTAAGATAATGAAATATTAATTAACTTACTAGAATTCTATTTTACTAATGTTAACTTTACCAAAACGTTTGAACGAAGTCGCCATTTTCAGTCAGTTGTGAGAAACAAATGACGACCGCGAAACGTGTTTTATAGTACCGCAGAGAATTTGCGGTTTGAAATGTTGGAAAATAAAGAAACAAATGCTAGACAAGTGATAAAAACAAACAAATGCTAGGGAGATGATAAAAAATTGTAGTGATAAGCAGCCGTGGTTGCAACACGTCCTTCCGTACCGTTTGATTGGTCAAAAATAGTATGACATAGTAGGCCTAAAAGTTTAATAGTCAATGAAAAATCCTAGATTTGACTGGACTCGAACCTGAACCGTCAGGCCGGAGGTCTGACCACTGAACCACCTCAAGGGTATTACGCAAGGTAAACTACATTCTTTATTTTGTGAAACCAAAAGCTTGTATGAGCCGTAGCGTATAGTAAGAACCTTATGATGGGGGTAAGCGAGCTCGCTTGCTACAAGTGGAAGCGTAGCGAGGGAGGGAAGCTTCTCGGTCCACTTTCCTTCCCCTGACGCGCAGGTATGTTTCACGAGATACAGAATGGCCAATAACAATCCAGCGTCTTAAATTAGACTTTGTCGATCCAGCTACTATAATCCTGACCAGTACCAAATAGAATGAAGGTAGAATATCGACTATAAAATCTTTTGACACCCCTGGAGAAATATGTAGTGAACAGAATGGAAGAATAAGAAGTTATAAAAGGAGGCATTGGAGTGGTTGTAACACAAGGGGGTGGAAACGGTGTCACAACTTATTTCAGAAACGAAGGGATGAAATTCACTCCCTACTGACTACATCTACCCTCTTGCCTTCGTTTTTTTTCTGCTCTTAAAAACTAGCTTTCTCAAGTTTCACCGAACTCCGATCTCTCCCTCAACCTTCTCCCTTAAGGAGGAGGAAGTGGCTGACAAGAATACTAATGGGGTGGGTTTCTAGATGGTTGAACATATAGTTACCATCTTGTCATAGTTCCTTTTTGTATATAGTTTTTCTTTGATTTTTTTCTTTTTCAGTTGTGGCATCGGAGGTGATGTATATAAACCTTTACGATTTTTTGGTATATTTAACCTGTCTTAAGGAATGACATGGGAAATCAGGTCATAAATTCTCAACAATAATTATATGGAAGTGCTGTCATGTGAAGAGAGGAGATTTTCATGTCAGGAATTGGAACCATTCAGTCATACTTGCTGCACGTAGAACGAGTGATACTGAATATTGATACACGAGTATGAGAATATTGGCGTTTATATGTGATATTAAAATTGATTGTTACGAAGATGACACATACTTTCTTATTATACATTTCACGCTATTTTCAGCAGTTCAGTTTCTTTATCATGTAACCGATAATACTGTTTATAATTTATTTTCTTGAATTGTTGTTGAAAAGGTATACTAGCCTACATAATTTATTATGCACTCAAATACATTATCCTAAAGTAGTTTACAGTCCTCCTGAGACACATGTACAGGGACATCATTTTATTTTTACTTCAATTTTTATTGTACCTGAGTTTTTTAATGTACTTCACTCCCACCCCTTCTACTAATGAAGTTCGAACTGTCCTCCACACAGAACCAAGGCCGCATATAGTAAACAGTACTGAGTTAGTGAGTATAGTACGTTCCAGAAATCTGTTTGCGTTTTCCAATGACAGAAGAACTTTCAATATTGAATCATATTTTCGCACAGATACTGTCGTCCGTTTGCCTATGTCGCATCCCGATTTCCCCCACCTGCTTCTGCTCACCCTTCTGTAAAGGCTAGTGGCTGAACTGTTTTATCTCTTTTCTGAAAACATTAATTTCTGTTAGGAATTGGATGTCTACGTAATATTATACAACTGTTTAAAATAACTTAAATAAAAGG
The DNA here is from genome assembly GCF_040183065.1 of Periplaneta americana. NCBI lineage: Eukaryota > Metazoa > Arthropoda > Insecta > Blattodea > Blattidae > Periplaneta > Periplaneta americana. The sequence goes on from NC_091130.1 coordinate 21,534,585, forward strand.
GACTCGTTAAATAATTGTCATGTGATTCCCCCCTCCCTACGATCTTGTGACATAACTACTTGGACGGACAGTAGATAGCATGTCTGAGTAATTTTATCTGTGTGGGTCGGGCAGAAGTGAAGATTGAATTTACACTACGTAAGGCACTCTTTTATAGAGTAGGTACATAATTATTTCAACATGAGTTACTAGTACGAAGGACAAAATTGGTAATTGGAATTAGATGCAATAGTCTATAGTGCGAACTGAAGCCTATATCGAAATGAACAGCCACCATTTTCAAAAATGTGTTTAAATATCCATATTATGATTATTTTTCAATTTAACTTCATTCTCTATATTGTACGCTAATGTGGTGTATACAGTATAATATACACTGCATAATGAATACGTTCGCATGGATAGCTAAGTTCGTGAGTAAAAACACTTATTGTTTAATATTGTACTGTATTTTGATTAAACAAAAACCTAATGAAATTTATCAAACTCAAAATTGCGATATTTCCTAGTTTACGTAAATGGATGAACTACTTTTCTTTCCTCCTATAGCCCTACCTAATAAAATGAACTCCAGTCGTGGAAGGGGGTAGCAAACGGTGTTTCCAGTTCTCAGCCGTTAATCCAAAGGTATAGCCAGGTTCATATTTAAAATGTTATTAAAATATAATGTTAGTAAAGTATAATTTTATCTCAGATTCTCTGATTGTACTTTGTAGTTGATATGGAACCAAATAACGAAGTACCAACTGCGTCCCCTCGGTTCCTGCTTGAGGGTTTCTCCATATATTTGATATGGACAAGATCCTTGGCCGTCTGCCAGTCATTCATTGAATTCTCCATCCAGCGCTCACCTCTTGAATCGTCATTAATATCTTATGGCTTTGACTTCCTTATACTTAGTTGGTCGCTTCGCTCATTCACAATTCAAATATGCGCTCTCATTCTCTATTCAGGCGTCCATTCACACACTCGACTCGGTTTGCTATTAATATATTCGCTTTCTCCCTCTCGTTTGCTCTCTTTGTTCTACAGAATTAGTTGAACGGCAAATGCACATTAAGTCTTTACTCAAGATTGCACAGTCATTTGTTAATTCAAGCTCACGTAGTCGACTGTCTTTTGTTTTACTACTTCTCTCATTTCCTTAGTAACAGATGCTCAAATTTCCGCACTTTACAACTTTCTTTTACTTCTTCATTATACGATTTAAGAACAGAAAATGTCTAGATACTGTAAAAATTAATATGTTTTAATTTTGACGGAAATATAGGCCTACACGTTTTCAAAAATCACTGATGGCGTAAAAGTCATTTTTTGCATAAGCTTACTATGTAGCTTTTGTCTATTTTATGTTGGTCATACTTTACCAGACTAATTTCCAAAGCCTTCAAATTCCAGTTAGAATAAGTTAATAATAACAAAAGCAAAATATATGTACAAAACTAAACAGAAATATTTACACACAGAATAAAAAATTTTACAGGAGAAAAAGTTCGTCCAAAGGGCTGGACTCTGGAAGAGTACCCAAAACGCTCATTGCATTTCCGCGTTGAATAGCAATACTTAAGCGTTGACGCAAATAAGTAGTGCAACGGCGATCACCGGTAATGGAGATCAAAATTTGGCCGATTTGAGATACCAAAACTTTAGCGTCATGACTCCAAGGACCGAAGGTCTCCACAGCAAAGGGGACAAAGATATAATTGTCTAAAAGATGAGCATATTTATTGACCTTCTTCACGGCTAATTCAGCAGCAGATGCTACGCGTCTGGAGGTATTCGGCAAGTGAAATGGAGCTAAGAGTCAACGCAAGTGGAGTCCCAAATTAAAGCGAAATAGGACATTCAGATGTTTAGTCGATATTACCTTTAATTGAGAGGTCAAAACTCACATTGTCCACTTTTAGACAAAATGAGTTTTTGATATATATTCTTCTTCTGTACAGTATTCTCATTTAAATGTGAATCAAGAAAGCTAGGCTATAATTATGTAGGAAAAATAACATCCTTCTATATTAAACATTGTGACACAAGTTGGATGTACAGTGGAGTCCCTTCGTTGGAATTTTCTGTTATGGAAACTTCTAATTTAGAAAGCTAGCTGACTTCTTCCACTATAAGAACACCACTCAATACGTTACTGATAAGGCCTTGGGTGGGCAACTCGTGTTCTCAAAGTGTCAACACAACCTTAGTGCAGGTAGAACGAACTCTGTACTAGCTGTAGTGTCTGTATGCGGTTCTTGCAAGACGCAAGTTTGCTCGCGTCTGCAATAAGTGGTGGCTCGTTTTAAAGGGTTAGGTACAGCTTACAGCAGTAAAATTTTGGAAATATTTAACATTTTCCCCTACATTACTGTATCTTGAACAATAATTAAAATTAGCATGTATAAAACATAGTCCTTCTGCTATATGAAAAAAGTATTTTTACGATTTAATTAATTTACTTTTTTTCTTCTTCTTCTTCTTCAAAATTCAGTTCACTGTGCAGTGATGAAGCGTTTTCCACATAACTAAAAAAATTGTCCAACATTCTGTGATGAAATTTTTCGTGTGTATTTATGCATGTCATATCTACAATATGATACAAGATCACTTCTCTACCTTTGATAGATTGTCTGATGAAAAAAATTGTTTTAATTATGGTCAGATATCAGTATTTTCTTCTAACACAAAATAAAAAAAAATATTTATTAAGGAATGTAGTTGAAAGAGCATAATATTGTAAATATGAGTTTCAGAAATAAAATAAAAAAGAGAGAACATGATAAAGTTAACAAGTTTATGAGTTATGAGGGAAACGTTTCATCACTGCACAGTAAACTGCCACCATTTTGAATTTAAGAAAAAATATATAAATAATTTTTAATAGTAAAAATATTTTTGTCATATAGCAAAAGGTCAGTGTTTTACACATACCATTTTTCATTATTGTACAAGATAGAGTAATGGAGGAAAAAAATGTTGAATATTTCCAAAAATTTTACTGCTGTAAGCTGTACCTAACCCCTTAAGTGAAAACAATATAATCCCCAGATCGTTTCCCTTTAGTGATGAGTCGAAAGAGAAAATTTTTTTATTAAGAAGGAGGCAAAGCTTGTATTATGTTCCATTACACTTTCTTACGCATGACATTTTATGTTACAAATAAACATAGTGAAGGTTTTAGTAAATAAATATTGTCTAGATCTGGTTTAGAACAGCTAAAGGTAAAAATGGGATATCAACAAGGTGAGACTGATATCAAATATCGTTAGCACGTTGTGCGTGCGAGTTACAGAATTGCATGACATATGATCGACTAGCTAAGGACATTTATGGATAAATTTGAAATGTGGCAGTATCATGTAGAACATGGACAACTGCACTTTCTTCGACTATAAACTATCTTGAAGAGTGATAAGAAAATCTTCAAGACCTACAGCAGAATTCACTGGTAAGTTTGGAGAAAGTGACAATTGACAAGGAATCGAGATTTTTCTGAAATCCTTTTAGCTTAGAGCCGATAGAAAATCCTGAAAGTTTATTGCTTGAATTGATAAATCTACAGAACAGCACGCCACTCAGATTCCAGCGAAATCAGAAATCAAACTGTTCGTAATGCTGCCTAAGTCAGAATTTCCGAATATACTCTTTGCTTCCATATATACTGTATGTGCTTGAGGCAGAGTTTAATACAAGAAAGAAGTGTAAAAGCTGTCAATGTACAGAAAGAGCTCAGAAGTAAGTTTATTTCATCTGCCGTGACATGTAAAAAATACTTTCTTGAATTTGTGATTGTTTGCGAATACACACTTTTCTGAGAACTAAGGAATACTCTTTAATGTATAAAGACTTGTAAATTCTCGGGTTCTATGTTTCAAATGAGACATATAATAAGAAATATTAACAAATAGTGCAATAATAAATAAGTGTTGCAGCTATGTCTTTTGTATCTTGAAAAGGTTGTATTCAGTTTGTGTTTCCAGTACTAAACTAATTTACAAAGCTAGGAAATAATATAATGTTATGTGTGTTAAAAGACATAAGACATAAAGTATAAAAAACATAAAAGTATAGTTCCCTGAACTTTACCTTGGAATATTGCAAGAAAGTACTCCCTTTATCATTTAATAATAATAATAATAATAATAATAATAATAATAATAATAATAATAATAATGATGATTTATTTAACCTGGCAGAGTTAAGGCCATACGGCCTTCTCTAACACTCAACCAGGAGTAAAACTGCGTTACAAAAAACACTACAAATTTACAAAGTACACTACAATTTTACACACAAAACTGAATAAGATAATGATAATAAAATGTAAACAACAAGTATAAATCAGACATAATATATAACATACAGAAAGAAAGAAAAAAGCATAATAAAATGTGAACAGCAGGTTAAAATAAATGAGGCATACAAAGTATAAAAAATAAGACAATAATAGGCCTAATAATAATGATGATGATGATGATAAAAATAAGAATAGTAATAATAATAATAATAATAATGATATTAATAATACTAATAGTAATAATAAAATAGTGCAGTACAAAGCATACAATGAATACAATATTTTTAAGTACACACAATATAAGGAAAATTACGATTATATATAGCTCAACTTATCACATACCATTATCGGAAAATATGAAAACAAAAATATAAAATAAGTTAAATATCACTAGAACATAAATAAAAAATGTGAATACGTGGAAACATGCAATACAACACTTGTCATAATAGTAAGTTAGTTTGGCAACTCGTCATAAGATGATTTTCTAATTTGGATTTGAAAGATTTCAATATTCGGCAGCCCTTGACTTCAGGCGGCAGAGAGTTCCAGTGGCGAGAGGTAGCAACAGTGAAAGATGAGGAATGCAGAGATGATGTGTGAAGTGGAATTTCTAGCGTGTTATCGCGTTGTGATCGAGTATTAATATTACGCTAGCGAGAGAGAGTATGAAAACGAACGAATAAATAATAGGGGGATGAAGTGTGCATAATTCGATATAAGAGAGATTCTCCTCTCATGTAACCTAAGCCATGATAACTTCTCGAAAGAACGTGAGATATGGTCGTAATATCGAACATTACAAATAGGCACAATTTGTATGGGCAAGTGCACTTCTTGTAAGGGTTCTTCAATCAATAAGACATTCATAAGTCTGAAGGACTCAGTGGTATAGCGATTAGCACGGTGCGTTATCATTTGGGACAATATAGAAGAAACACAAAACAAAACACATATGATCCCCGTAAGATAAGGACGTGAATCTCTGTATTTCTGCCACGAATCGATTCCGGATAAGGTAGATTTACAACTAGCACCAAGGCTGAGGACCTGAGATGCCTTCCTCGTGTGGAACTCTTTCCAGTTTGCGTGTTTTTCGTTCACAGAGCTGAACGTTAATAACGTCCAGTCTGTATCGACGTCATATTCATTACCCCTCACGAATTAATAATTCGTGACTAGGGGCTGAGTCACGGATGCGGGACTCATCTCACAGCGCGAGATTTACTACCGAAATCTCGACCCCAGCGGCGAGAAACAAGTTCCTATAAACACTTGTGGTTTGGAGCGAAGCTATAGACCCTGGCTACTGTGTGAAATGCCGTCTTCGGTATTTTATATTAAGAGGGATTCATTTTTTCTTCACTAAATCAATCGGAAATGTTTGTTTCGTGATGTTGGTACTACGTGAGCTAAGTGAGAACACTAGAAAAATACAGGGTGTTTCTAAATCAGATGGACAAGTTTTGGGAGGAGATAGAAGACCTTTTTTCAACAACTTTACTTTTAGGAACAAATCGTTAGTTTACAAGCAAAACACATTAAGTAAATATATATATATATATATATATATATATTACTTCTGAGAAAAAAAGGAGTTTGAAAGCTCTTGACAAAACTGAATTCTTAAAATATTGCTTATAGTGAGTTGTGTCTATATGTATTTCATTTTCCAATTCTAAGTTTGTACACATTCAGGGCTTTCATTTCAAAACTTTCAAGTGTAAATAACTAATTATTTAAATTAAGTTCAATTTAAACAAAAAATACTTCAATTTAGATATTCAGGGGGAAGTCTGAAATCAGATTTAATAATTATTGTTGGATTGTTGATTAGACCTAAAGAGAATAAAGCTAAAAAAAAACTTCTTGAGCATTTCATGTAATAGTTGTGTTTGTATATTAAATCAATATAAATGGTGTATATCCTTCAAGAGAAAACATAAATCATCCTTATTTGAATAATTTTGAGGGAAAAATTGTTCCGGGGCCGGGTATCGAACCCAGGACCTTTGTTAAACGTACCAACGCTCTACCAACTGAGCTACCCAGGAACTCTACCCGACACCGATCCAACTTTTCCCTCTATGTAGAGTTCCCGGGTAGTTAAGTTGGTAGAGCGTTGACACGTTTAACCAAAGGTCCCTGGTTCGATACCCGGGCCCGGAACAATTTTTCCCTCAAAATTATTCAAATCAACTTTACAGGGAGTTATACTTGAAAGCTTGATTTGCCTAATACACGCCACTGTTCGTTAACAGAAAACCACAAATTAAGTCACACAGAGTTAGTGTGCACTCAATGTTGGTTGCTTGACGGTTGTCAGCCCACTTTAAGGTCTGTGGATATAGAGGGAAAAGTTGGATCTGTGTCGGGTAGAGTTTCCGGGTAGCTCAGTTGGTAGAGCGTTGATATGTGTAACCAAAGGTCCCGGGTTCGATACCCGGCCCAGGAACAATTTTTCCCTCAAAATTATTCAAATCAACTTTACCTGAAAGCTTGATTTGCATCATCCTTATTGATTAAATTGAGGAAATTACACTAAATAAGCTGTGTTTTCATCCTACAATCAACTGATAACAACAAATATACAGGTTGCCAGGCGACGATAGAAAATAAAAGTTACGAAAAAAAATGAGTGAGATGCATAAACAATTGAATGCTCTTTCATATTTAAGTATAAAAATATAAGGGTGTCATGTTGTTTTGTTTTATTGTGTTGGATTGCGACTCTATGCAATAAATCTCAAATTAACCACAGAACAACGTGTTTTTGTGCTACAACGTTAATGGAAGCAGAGTAAGAACACAGCATTGGTGATAGCAGACTTTGAGACAAGATTTTCTGATGTTCAGGATCTGCATCAGTTGCGACAGATGATCTTACAGTCATTCGTGAAAATCGATTAAAATCGTGAGTTACGTTCTGCCATCTGTAAATCAGTGTCTAAACGTTGTGACTTGTGTATCGAGAAACAGGGGCTTTCATTTTGAACAGAATATGTAAAGAAATGTGTAATCAGATGTAAATTGAATGTAAGGAAGTGTTTTGGGGAAAGCGACTTTTAACCCACTATAGGCCTAGCCTATAAGCACTGTAATCTACCGCCATTTCGAGTCATATTAGTGAATGAAAGACAAAATGGTGTACATGTGAACATGTTATGAATCAGTCTTTGTCTTGTTTACAGAGTAATCCCTATGCGCTGAAGGACAGCGGATCCTCGGCGGATATGTCTGCATGGACGAGTGCAGGACTCCAACCCACGACGGGTTACTACCCTTACGACCCCACGCTCGCCGCATATGGGTAAGTTTACACCTCACAAAGGTTTCATTTCATTTTCATTTTAACTTTAATAAGGATAACCCACATATTTATGAAATTAGTTTATCATCTTTGTCCCAGAATTAGCCTATACCTAAGCAAAGGACTGAAACAAGTTAACGTTAGATTTTACGACTACATTTAAACGCTCTTAACATCCATGTACGTCAACCGATTTCAATCTTCCGTGCGTATTTCTGGGCTCAACTATGAACTCTGTGGACGATTACTAGTTAAGAAGGCTTTGTTGATTCGTTTCATTTTTATTAAACAGTTAAATTCCATTTCAATTATCAAATAGACAATCTCAGATACGTGACTATCCATAATCTCGTACTGCAGAAACTATAACATAACCTAAATAATATAAACAAGATAAATGATAGAAAATTTTTAATTAAGGATGATTAAATAAACATGAATCATTTGAAAAGGTACACTAATTGAAAGTACAATATCGGCAAACAAAGAAATAAATGCTATGGGAGTCATACAAATTGTAGGATAATCAACCATGATTGGTTCAAACATGTCGTTCCTCAATATGGAGGAAGGCTGACATACAGTAGGCTTTAAGTCTGTAATATCTTGCAAATACAACTATTTTAGTAGGTTGTAAGCAAATATTTACATATATTTACTTACTTACAAATGACTTTTAAGGAACCCGCACATAGCTAAGCCCGCCATCGGCCCCTATCCTGTGCAAGATTAATCCACTCTCTATCATCGTATCCACCTGCCTCAAATCCATTTTTATATTATCCTCCCATCTATATCTCGGTCTTCATTGATATTTTTCCCTCCGGTCTCCCAAATAACACACTATATGCATTTTTGGATTCGCCCAGGCATTTCCCTTATTTATTCTGTGTTTAATTTCCTCCCGAGTATCATTTATGTGTGTTACTGTTGCTCCAAGATATTTTAATTTTTCCACCTCTTCGAAGGATAAATCTCCAATTTTTATGTTTCCATTTCGTAGAATATTCTGGTCACGAGACGTAATCCTATACTTTGACTTTTCGGGATTTACTTCCAAACCAATCGCTTTACTTCCTTCAAGTAAAATTTCTGTGTTTTCTCTAATCGTTTGTGGATTTTCTTCTAACATATCCATGTCATCATCATAGACAAAAAGCTGATGTAACCCGTTCAATTCCAAACCCTGTCTGTTATCCTGAACTTTCCTAGTGGCATATTCTAGAGCGAAATTAAAAAGTAAAGGTGATGGTGCATCTCCTTGCTTTAGCAAGCAGTGAATTGGAAAAAGCATCGGGTAGAAATTGACCTATACGACTTTGGTCTAAATTTCACTGAGACACACTTTAATTAATCGAACTAGTTTCTTGGGAATACCAAATTCAATAAGAATATTATATAAAACTTCTCTCTTAACCGAGTCATATGCCTTTTTGAAATCTATGAATAACTGATATACTGTATCCTTTAGTTATACTCCCATTTTTTCTCCAATATCTGTCGAATACAAAAAATAGCCTATTTTCGTAATTTATATACTAGAGTGTAGTCTCTCTTTTGGCACTGTTCGTACATCTTTTACTGAATTTGAATATGTTGTCAGAGTTAATTTTAATATAGCCTTGATTGACAATTATTTGTGAAGTTTAATTTGTAAAATTATAGACATGTCATAAATGTTACATTATATTTCATTTCAAAATGTTCAATATTCAACAAAAAAGTTATAGACATAAATGGGTTAAATTTGTGGTTTTCTGTTTTCTGGTTTTGTATAACGTGTATTATACAAATCTGGCTTTCAGGTAGGCCTATAGCCCCCTGAAAAGTTGACTTGAAATTATTCACATTTTCTTGTAACTTGTAGCTGCAGGATCCACTTCCTGTAACTTTGTACATTTGTAATTTGTACTTTCGTGAAATAGGCTTCTGGTGTCTGAAGTGTCTCTAGAAAAGTGGATGCAATGCTTTGATGACAGGTTCCATCGAATGGCCAACTGTATAAAGTTTAGGGTGAGATATGTTTAGAAGTAGTGAAGCTGAAAGCGGTAATAATTTCTTGCTATGCATATATTTGCAGAAACTTTCAATGTGATCGCTAGCACTATTAAATAGCCTATTATTGAATAGGCTACTATATATTTTAAATTTCTCTCAGGAGAGGTTTGAATCCTCTGTAGAAAAGGCCGGTGGAAATTCAGAATCGCCCACGTTTAACTTCTCTATAACGGAAATTAAAAAGCGCTCGCCGTCATGCTTTTTTTTTTTATTTTCCGAGGCTCGATAACGAACAAATGGAAGGCGACACAATGGACAGATGAGAAGCTGCAGCGTTTTTCACGACTCGACAGTCGTGGAGCAGGCAGTGGGGCCTGACATCTGAAATGAAATACTCGTACAGCGTCGGATCGCCGAAACCTTTATTTGGAAACGTTCATTTCGGATGCTCTATGGTAAAAGAAGGAAATCTGCGACTAGTGCTGCCTCTGGTGGCCGCGTATGAGAATTAATTTTTATTTGTTGTTATCATCATTCCATGGCGCTCTTTTGTTTTCATATTCTATTATCTTTGGTTTTTCAGCTTATATTACAACAATGAAATAAATATTAGGCCTATATCTTGTTCCTGCAGTCAAAATAGCTTAATTACAACGTATTAAAGTATATGTTATTAATATCTTAAATAAAGCAGACAAATTAATAAAAATTAGGGCCTATTCACAATGTAGGCTAAAATTACTGTATAAATTATAATAATATCAATAATTGTAAAGAACATTTCGACGGCCCTATTCAAAAGGAAAACTCAAAATTTAAAGCTTTTTGAAACCTGCATTTTAAAGCTTGATGTTGCTGTGAAAAATCAAAGGGTCGTTGAAATTAGTACAGATTCTATTAATGGTATTTTATAGAGAGGAGAAGGTGGAAATATTGGCTAGGACTGGTAATATAGGCTACCTCGTTTTTTACTATACATGGTGTTGTTACCTAGAGAAAAAGCTCTAAAAGTACATCCCGTGTCCATCAGTCTGCGTGCACAAAGACACAAACCAGTTGCCTTTGTGGTGTGGATGTGGTGTGTTCTTTGTGTTTTTCGTCAATTTCAAAGTTTTTGCAGGTATGTAGTCTCAATTTTATTGAAAGAATTATATTTAGTGTTTAGATATCACGCTTGATGTGTTGCACTGATTAAGAATAGTTCTATCATATGACATAAGAGTAAAATTTATTTAGAACAACAATTGCCATACATAGTCTTAGAAACCATCATGAGTCAATGCTGCTAATATGGGCTACCGCTATATGTCAAATATGGGATAGGTAGCCCATATTACCAGCACGTTAACGCGTCCTGTATTTTCACTATCGTGATTTGCATTATTTGTTACAGAATATTGCCATTGATATTACACAGGTTTCCTACTTATGTTTCTTTGTTTTTTTTTTTTCCAATTCCATTTTCAATTTTTTGTGGTAGCCCATATTTAGAACCCACTACCTGTAGAGGACCAGTTCGTCTTTCTTTCAAAAAGTAATTATATGCAAATATCTATTACAACTATTGACCTTCAAGACTGGTAAAATTTTATATGAATAATTACTTTGTATATCAATAAAGATTACCAAGAAATATGTCACACCATTTTCCATTATTATGAGGAAAACAAAATGGTAACCCATATTTCCTCCTTCTCCTCTAGCTATAGGCCTACATTAATTTTCAAATTAGAGTGTATAAATTCGATTTGTGACAGCAGTATGAAACTTTAAAGTTCGGGTTTCTCAAAACTTTAAATTTTGAGTTGTTTCTCTGTGATTTATTCATAACTTCACTCGTTATGCTAGGATAAAGGTAACACAATATTAAATTGAATTCATAAAGATAAGCGCTCGTTTACCATAATGAATTCGTTCGGAGCTTTCGGACTTTTATTATACTACCAGTGTCGATCACTTGTCTACATTTCTGAATTGTTCATCTAATAGTGTTGTTACTTACCAATAGAGTAGACTGCTGTGGATTAACGGTAAAACGAGAGGATCCGGGTTCAAATCCTGGTTGTGACAAGTTACCTGATTGAAGTTTTTCCGTGGTTTTTCCTCAACCCATTAAGAGCAAATGCTGGATAACTTTCGGCGCTGGCATGAGGCCCATCACCTTCATACTCTAGATAATCATAGCAGTTGATAATGCGTCGTAAAATAACCAATTAAAAATATTAGCCTACCGATAGAGCGAGAACATTACTTTCTTGTAGTATCCTGGACTAAACCTGAAAATAGAATGAGTAGATATCTCTAAGGAGGATGTAGCTTACATTTATTTGCGTTTGCTTCGGAAGAAGAAATAACAAACTAATCTTCGCTTCATCCACTTCATTTATGTCTTCACATACAGTCACGAAGCTTGAAATGAAACAGAAAATAATAATATACGTTACAAGAGCGGTATGTTGACGTTTTCATGTTCGAGGAAAAGATTGAAAAAGCGAAACGTAGTTGAGCTTTTTTAATTTCCGAGAACATGAAAACAAACATACCGCTCGTGTATCGTACATTATTTTGTGCGAAGATCGTTTATTACATACCTGAAAGACGAATTTCTAATTAGTTGCAATGAAATCTCCATGTTGGTTTCTGTTTAATGACGCCAACTTCTGAACACCAAAATATCTTTCTTCAACATTGTTGCTGTAAAATGTTTTCTGTGTTTACTATACTGCAGCAGGCCGTGATATACGTCTGTCTTTTTTTTCCCCCAGTCTATAAATGCGAACTTAAAACAAACGGTAAGGTTATGTAATGATTTATTTTTCATTTTAATATTTTAACAATATTATTTATATAACATATTGCAGTAATAACATCGGCATCTGGAATCTCGTTGATTTTTTCACGGCTTCCTTAATGTTACTTGTATCAGGAATGCAATAAGTTTCGTGGAGTAGTAGACTTTACTTAATTTTTGCAAATATTTAAAAACAATAATTAACATTGCAATTTAGGTGAAATTGCAGTGGTAAGTTTCCAATTTATAATTATTACTATGTTAAACGTCTCTAAAAATAATATGTTAAAAGCCTAAAGCAGTAAAATGAATGTCGCGCTTAAGCGGTAAGAAGAGGGAAATTGTTATGTGTGTTAGGTTGGGAATACTGAATGTGGTATTTCACACTTACCGCGTATTGGTTCTGTGCGGAAAACAAGCAAATATGCACGATCTCGCACAAAATGTTTTTTTCGTGTTTAGTGATACAGGAAACATTGTTACTAAATGTAAAGCGGCATTTAATTCGGAGCATGTGAATACACTCAAATGTATAAAATCATGGATGAAGCAGTATTAACTAGGTGAGTCTTCATACTTTTTGTTATTTTTGTTTGTCTCAAAAATTCCCGGAGAAATTGACACAATAAATTATAAGCCTCATAATAAATATGTTCGTAAGCAATTAAAATAGTTGTTTTGTAATATAACGATACAATATATACAGATACACAACATTTAATACTTAAGCTTATTACCGAACACAAGTTAAATTTAACAATAATTGTGTATTACAGTATCGGTATAGTAAAACATTATTTCAACTCGATCAAAACTCGATTAATCGATTAAATTCAAATAGTTAATCGATTAAATATTTTGACTACAAATATTATGAGAAAATGCAGGTTCTAAATCTCTAAAATTTTATAAGAAAATGAACTCACAATTGGACAAAAATTACAAGGTACCACAAGAAGATTTACTAGAACTTAAATATCTGATAAAAGTATAAAAAGATTACTAATAATATTTTCCAAACCAGTTTTATCAGAGATTGAAAAATAAAAATAAAGAAATTTTGCACTTATATAATTTGGTAACCTTAACATTGTTATGGTCTCTCTGACATCTTTAATATTTTTCCTGCATGCAATAAACACTTATTTGTGAAAAGTAGACTACTCTCAGACATATAGAGTTGTTTATTTTAATACAGTTAATTTTTTATTTGTCCTATGTAAAATATATTAAAATTTACATACTGTTTTGGGACCTAATTTTTCTGTTTTCAAAGAAATGGGAATTATTGTAGTCTACCTTTTGCATAAATTCATGTTAAATCAGTGTACAACATTTCAGAATTCTATCTCTAATGGTTGTGGAGTTATGAAATATTATGTGTGAAAATTTTCAAATTTTGTAAAATTTAATTTAAAGTAAAAAGTGAATTCTTAAAAATATTATTAGTAACCCTTTTTTATACTTTTATCAGATATTTAAGTTCTGATAAGTCTTGTTGTGATGCCTTATAATTTTTGTCAAATTGTGAGTTCATTTCTTTATAAAATTTTAGAAATTTAGATCCTGCATTTTCTGATAATAATTGTGGTCGTTCACGTACATATACCCTTAAACCACAACAAAAACGCAAAAGGAAAAGAAAATTTTACACGTTATAGTGCAGTGTGAATAACGCTTACGATTGTATCAGTGTGTACTGGGCTTTCAAAGTGTTGTGTGAAAGAGTAAACTAGTATTGATGTTTTGCGATTCAAATACTCAATCTTAGTAGAGTTTCGTACAGCATAGAGAGCAGCAGTAGCAGCAGGAACAGTGGCTATATAGGTAGGTCAGAGATGGTATCTTTGAAACCGCTGTGAGTCCCTTGTTTTTCATTTCATTTTATAGATGTCCCCACGTTGCTGTTTTATTGATTTGGACTGTAAACCAAGTGGCAACATGGAACCTCCGTCACGCGACGCAAGTCCATTTATGTACATGGAAAATAACAACAAAAAAAAGCAACATTTCACTGTCCTTTCTGTATATGAGAGAGGGAGGGGGGGGGGGAATATGGCTTGATGTTTTACTCCGCCCTCCAGTATGCTTCTGTAAATGTGATGGTAATAGTGGGCCACAAGGGTAATACAATAGACAGGCTCGAACAATTGTACGATGCAGTGTCAGAGTGTTGAATGTCTGGCCAGTTCGCAATAAGGCACGGAAGTCATGCTAACTTGAAAACAACAAAAATACCGAGAGAGAGAACTTTTGTTTGCTGTGATGTTCATATAAAACGACAGATAAAACCAGTGTCAAACCAGTCATCCAGCAACATATGACGCTGGGAGGGGGAGAATTTACAAAATAAGTGTAATATTATCTATTGTTTCCTGTTACTATGCGGAGGACCCGAGTTCGATCCTCAGGAATCAAGCAGATAAATGGAGGGCAATTCACCTATACTAATAATAAATCTGTAGCCGAAATTTTTCTGGCAATTTTCGATTTTCCAAAAATAATTGGTCCTAACATATATAATTAACCACCCTGAAACCGAAAATCGCATTTTTGAAATTTTTGTTTGTATGTCTGTCTGTATGTTTGTTACCTTTTCACGCGATAATGGCTGAACCGATTTATATGAAAATTGGAATATAAATTAAGTTCGTTGTAACTTAGATTCATTCAAAATACTTTATTTAAAAGGGGGGTTATAAGGGGGCCTGAATTAAATAAATCGTAATATCTCGCTTATTATTGATTTTTGTGAAAAATGTTACATAACAAAAGTTTCTTTAAACATGATTTCCGATAAGTTGTATTCTTTACAAAATTTTGATAGGACTGATATTTAATGAGATAAATGAGTTTTAAAATTAAAATAACGCCATCTAAGACGGTGCAATGAATTAAGAACAAATGGCTACGTCTATAAGGGACCTTGGACAACAACAATCGAAACAGGGGCCTTGGACATCAACAATCGAAAGCTATTAAACATAGCCTACAGAGAATGTTTCTGTGTTTTTATGAAGTAATATCAGAAGCTAAATTAACCGATTTGTATAATTATTAATTCACCATTGGAAAGTGTAGTTTCTCTAGATGGACATAATGCTATAATGTTATTACAGTAACGTCTGAGTAAATCGAGGACAGGTAAGATTAAAATAGCTTCTTATGCACAGAAAATTTGATAGGCTATTTTGTACATTCGTTTTCTGTATTTCTTAAAATAATGTATGTACACTCATTTTAATCTCAAATAATTAACGAACAACAAGAGTGTATTGATTTAGTATGCAGTAATAGTACGTTAGCTTAGCAATCCATTATTTTATAATTCAAATTTTAACTATGCTCAATCGAATCGTGTTAAAATACATAAAATATATATGCAATAAATGCAATGCAAAAAAAATTGGGTAATGAGCGAAGCAGATTATCTTGCGCTGTTGTACAAGTTGTTCCCTGGATCAAACGTCCTATTTTAATTATGTAATTACTTTATATTTATTTCTAACAGGTGCAGCGGAGCGCACGGGTACGGCTAGTATAAAATAAAGAAGAATGTATTGAGATGTTATACAAATATAAACTGTATTTAAAAGTAAAGATTACTAATTTTTGGTCCTACAGACTTCTCTGGTATGGTTATTATTTCTTAATGACGGAGAAAAATTGGCTCCGGCGCCGGGGACCGAACCAAAGACTCCCAGTTCTATGCACTGGGTGCTGTACCACTGACAAGCAAACATTCTAATGGGAGCAGATAAAAATGTTATTTTTTTTCTTTCACCATGTTAATAATGTCAAAAGAAGTACTCACACAAATTTTAGCCTCCCGACCGCAGTTCCGAGGGCCGTAAAAATTAGTTCGCCAGGAAATACAATTTCATTGGAAAAATTTATTGAAACAGACACAACAATTGTTGAGCTATTTTTCAATATATTCCCCACCGGAAATGAGACATTTGTCATTCCATGGGATCGACATAGAAGTGCAGACAGCTGTCAAACGCTGGTTCCGATCCCAGGACGCTGATTTCTGCGACACAAGGATACAAAAATTGATCCCATGGTATGACAAATGTCTCAATTCCACTGGGAGATATATTGACAAATAACGCAACAATTGCTGTATCTGTTTCAATAAATATTTCCATGTAATTGTGTTTTTTTCTGTAAACGGCCTCAGGGAAAATAACTTTTTGGACGGCCGAGTGGCCAAAATTTGTATAAGTACTTCTTTTGACATTATTAACACAGTGCAAGAAAAAAATTGAAATTTTTTATCTGCCCTCATCAGAATGTTTGCTTGTGGGTTATGCCGAGGCTCAATTCAAGATTCGATCCGGTACTGTAGATTCAAATTTGGCGTAAATGGATCGTTGGATTAAACGTCATAATAATATGAATAGAGACGAATTTGATTACTTTTCGGTTCCTATTTCTAACGACAGGCCTATATGAATTCAATCTCCCAAAAATGAGGAAGATTAGCTATTGAGTTATAGTATGACACTACTTGGAAATACATTTAACTGAATGTGAGATTTTTTTTGAGTCGGCTAGATAGCAGCAAAAATAAAAAAAAAAAAACAAGAAAATTATCCAAGGTACACTGACGTTCAAAGCTATCTGACCTACGATTTTATGATCGTATAAGCCACGGGATAAGTCAGAACCAAAGATATAAGAAATTGACAAACTTTGAAATAGTTCCGATATTTCTCAATAGGTGACCCTATTATTGCAACGGGTAAAAAACTATTTGGGAGAATGTCGATGTACCTTAGATTGAGTATAGATTATTCTCATAATTGACATTATCAGCGGTTTCCCGCTAAATCTAATGTTTTACACAATCATTAGAGGAAGATGAACTTTTGAATTTTATAATACGGGAATATAAGGGTGCAGTACATCACTTATTCATAGATTTCAAAAAGGCGTATGACTCGGTTAAGAGAGAAGTTTTTATATGATATTCTTATTGAATTTGGTATTCCCAAGAAACAAGTTCGATTAATTAAAATGTGTCTTAGTGAAACTTACAGCAGAGACCGTATAGGCCAGATTCTATCTGATACTTTTCCAATTCACTGCGGGCTAAAGCAGGGAGATGCATTGTCACCTTAACTTTTTAACTTCGCTCTAGAATATGCCATTATGAAAGTTCAATATAACAGAGAGGGTTTGGAATTGAACAGGTTACATCAGCTTCTTGTCTATGCGGATGACGTGAATATGTTAGCAGAAAATCCACAAACGATTAGGGAAAACACTGAAATTCTACTTGAAGCAAGTAAAGCGATAGGGTTGAAAGTAAATCCCGAAAAGACAAAGTATATGATTATGTCTCGTGACCAGAATATTGTACGAAATGGAGCTATAAAAATTGGGGATTTATCCTTCGACGAGGTGGAAAAATTCAAATACTTTGGAGCAACAGTACCGGTAACAAATATAAATGACAATTGGGAAGAAATTAAACGCAGAATAAATATGGGAACTGCCTGTTATTATTCGGTTGAGAAGCTTTTGTCATCTAGTCTGCTGTCAAAAAATCTGAAAGTTAGAATTTATAAAACAGTCATATTACCGGTTGTTCTGTATGGGTGGAACTTGGACTCTCACTTTGAGAGAGGAACAGAGATTAAGGGTGTTTGAGCATAAGGTTCTTAGGAAAATATTTGGGGCTAAGAGGGATGAGGTTACAGTGAATGGAGAAAGTTACACAACGTAGAGCTGCACGCATTGTATTCTTCACCTGACATAATTAGGAACATTAAATCCAGACGTTTTAGATGGGCAGGGCATGTAGCACGTATGGGCGAATCCAGAAATGCATATGGAGTGTTTGTTGGGAGGCCGGTGGGAAAAAGACCTTTGGAGAGGCCGAGACGTAGATGGGAAGATAATATTAAAATGGATTTGAGGGAGGTGGGATATGATAGTAGAGACTGGATTAATCTTGCTCAGGATAGGGATCAATGGCGGGCTTATGTGAGGGCGGCAATGAACCTCCGGGTTCCTTAAAAGCCAGTAAGTAAGTAAGTAAGTAAGTAAGTAAGTAAGTAAGGTATATTTATGTAATATTGGCGATACTGATTGTTACCTTCGCCATCTATTTATAGAAGTAATAATTAAAGAAGCGACACTTACACAAACAAGTTATCGAAAACTATCGATTAGTGATGTCAGGTACCTTTGAACGTCAGTGTAGGTCTACACTATGCTCAAGGTACAACAATCTGCAATATTCCTGGCAAAATATATCCAACATGAATTCTACTTTCACTGCAAGGAATGGATCTCCTGCATGAAAATCCAACACATTAACCGTTTGGCTACTGGTGCGCCATCTCTTGAAATACAACTGGAAATGATTGTGACATAAATTCCATTACAGTTGTATCAGTAAT
The DNA here is from genome assembly GCF_040183065.1 of Periplaneta americana. Taxonomy (NCBI): domain Eukaryota; kingdom Metazoa; phylum Arthropoda; class Insecta; order Blattodea; family Blattidae; genus Periplaneta; species Periplaneta americana. The sequence continues at coordinate 21,553,382 of NC_091130.1, forward strand.
AGGCCTAATCCTGCCTATGTAAGCATCTCCTCGCTGCTCATCGCAATCTCCGTGACATCCAGCAGCGGTTCGTCAAAAGATGGCGCGCATCGGGAGCAGCGCAACTGATCTCGAGAGAAGAGCTTTGATTGGCCGCGTGTAATCTTCCCTAGTCATTGGCTGAGAAGTGTCTCACTGCCCCAGAGATTACATATCGGGCTGATAACAGAGGCGGTGGGATGAAAGCGAGTCAAGCAAATATTGTCACATAACGAGACAGCTGGGGCGAGACGAAGCGATTACGGCCATTGTTACACACTCCACGGACCACTTCAGAGCTGCGGACGAAGACTGACGCGCTGGACAAGATCAGCGTGTTTTATGATAGTCTAATAATAATAATAATAATAATAATAATAATAATAATAATAATAATAATAATATCAACTAATGATAACATAATACTAACTAATGATAACAATAATGATGATAATAATAATAATGATAACAACAACGTAGGCTAATAATAATAATGATGATAATAATAATAACTAATGATAACAATAATGATGATAATAATAATAATAATAACAAGGTAGGCTAATAATAATAATGATAATAATAATAATAATAACTAATGATAACAATAATGATGATGATGATAACAATAATAATAATAATAATAACTAATGATAACAATAATGATGATGATGATAACAATGATAATAATAATAATAATGGTAACAACAACGTAGGCTAATAATAATAATGATAATAGTAATAATAATGATAACTACAAAGTAGGCTAATAATAATAATGATAATAGTAATAATAATGATAACTACAAAGTAGGCTAATAATAATAATGATAATAGTAATAATAATAACTACAAAGTAGGCTAATAATAATAAATAATAATGATAATAATAATAACTAATGATAACAATAATGATAATAATAATAATAATAATAACAACGTAGGCTAATAATAATGATAATAATAGTAATAATAATAATAATAATAATAACAACGTAGGCTAATAATAATAATGATAATAATAATAATAATAATAATAATAACTAATGATAACAATAATGATGATAATAATAATAACAACAACAACGTAGGCTAATAATAATAATAATAATAATAATAATGACGTGAATGTGTTAGGAGCAAATCCACAAACGATTAGGGAAAACGCGGAAATTCTACTCGAAGCAAGTAAAGCGATAGGGTTGGAAGTAAATCCCGAAAAGACTAAGTATATGATTATGTCTCGTGACAAGAATATTGTACGAAATGGAACTATAAAAATTGGAGATTTATCCTTCGACGAGGTGGAAAAATTCAAATACCTTGGAGCAACAGTAACAAATAAAAATGACAATTGGGAAGAAATTAAACGCAGAATAAATATGGGAAATGCCTGTTATTATTCGGTTAAGAAACTCTTCTCATCCAGTCTGCTGTCAAAAAATCTGAAAGTTAGAATTTATAAAACAGTTATATTACCGGTTGTTCTTTATGGTTGTGAAACTTGGACTCTCACTTTGTGAGAGGAACAGAGTTTAAGTATGCTTGAGAATAAGGTGCTTAGGAAAATATTTGGGACTGAGAGGGATGAAGTTACAGGAGAATGGAGAAATTTACACAACGCAGAGCTGCACGCATTGTATTCTTCACCTGACATAATTAGGAACATTAAATCCAGACGTTTGAGATGGGCAGGACATGTAGCACGTATGGGCGAATCCAGAAATGCATATAGAGTGGTAGTTGGGAGGCCGGAGGGAAAAAGATCTTTTGGGAGGTCGATACATAGATAGGAGGATAACATAAAAATGGATTTGAAGGAGGTGGGATATGATGGTAGAGAGTGGATTAATCTTGCTCAGGATAGGGATCGATGGCGGGGTTATGTGAGAGCGGCAACGAACCTCCGGGTTCCTTAAATGCCAGTAAGTAAGTACGTACATAGCATCATAGAATTACAAAAGATAGCTCTGATGAGAAGTGTGTAGCCTACATATTAAAAAAATATATTGTGTTTTATATAGGACAATTTTGCATTACCCTACTATATCTTATATAAAAAATCTTGACGTATTTTTAAACAAATTTGGTGAAATCTTGTAGCCTATTTGATATAAGTTAAGTTAGATATACCTTTCATAAATTCCTTAACTAATAGCTATCTGTGGTGCGCGGTAAAAGAGCATAGACCTAACTAAAAATGAGTTGTTTCGTGTTAGGACCTCTGTGTAACTGTAGAAAATGTCTACCCTCTTTCATAATAATATGGGCCTAGAAATTAAGATTTTCAAGGCATCATGATGCTTTTGGACCTCCTTTCGAAGTTTGCTTTTGCTCTGCACTAAACTTGCAATTCGTGACTTATGCTCTTTTTACCGCACACAATAGATATTATAAACTGTAGTTAAATTGAGAGACTAAGCTCGCAAAAGATAGCGTTGATAAAATATAAAGCATTTTCTGTAATAAAACTTCCAGTGAATATCACTTTCCTTAAAATACTTTACTTCTTTTTCTTTTCTGTATAAATCGTTTGACACGATATCTAGTCCTGTGATTTGATGGAGCTAGAACATGAATTATGTTTGATAAGTCCCTGCATTTTCTCTCCCTTTTTTTTTTCCTAATAATTTCATGAGAATATTTTGACGTGATTTATTGTAGTCCAGAAGATGACCTGTCCCGAATGTATTCTAAGTATTAGAAGAACGGACCTGAAGAAAAAGAAATTTATAGCCTTGCTTGAGTGAAAAATACAAGTTGCATTATAAAAGACTGAGTCTCTGCAAAAAACAGACATGAATGTGACAAATTAAGGAAGATAATTTTTTTTTTCCTCCGTGCCGTCATCACGCCTTCATTTTCTTGCGGTTCCATCCCCATGTACGTAGAGTTAGAGAAGGCGTTCGGCTTCTGTTTCCAGACATCCGCATTGGAATGATGGATGGTGATGATTCTTGTGAGGTAAAGAAACTGCCCTAAGGTGTAGCCTATGTATGCGACTCTAGCAGGCAACGCTAAGGTTTACGATGTCCATATTAGTAAGCGTTTAAGTTACACGTAGAAAAAATAATAAAAGTAGAGAACTGATGTTTTTATATAGTACTGTAGCTACAATTATGTGTGGTTGGAAAGATGTTACTCTTAAAGTGAATTCAGTAACAAGTAGGCCTAAACCTAATTGAATGGCTGTCTAGAATAACGTTGTAATTCCGTTTTTGACCAAACTGAGTTTTCGATTGAAAAATGTTGTATTGCACATCTTGCATCCTGTGCTGCCATCATCTTGTTGATATTCACACTACTTCGACAGCTGTAGTATTTTGATTGTGTTGCTGAGCTGAATAACGTTGTAACGCAAATAAAATTGCGGACAATCATACTTTTAGCGTATCACATGGGTAGAGGTTATTGCCAATGCAAGGCCAAGCAAACCATTTGAGGTTGTTCATATGCAACAAGAATACTTTAGGGATATAGGGCTACTAAGCAAACAATAAAAAAGGTTCCAGACCTGAAGATAACAACAGAAGCCTGGTTTCAGTTCAGTTCTGATGATCATATGTCTATGAAAATGAGGAAATTCCATGATATATTGTTACTATGTGCAATGTATTCTTAAAAAAAAAAAAAAAGCAAGCATGCAAAAAATAAGACAGTAGATCATATTTCACAAGATACCTTACCTCGTGTTTATCATGGCTCTATTCCAAACACAAAAGAGAAAAAAATAATGATCTGATTGCAATGTCAAGTTTTCTTCCCCTTGATCATGGTTACTCTGAATTCTACCATGGCCTAATAACAGAACAAAGAAAAAAATGCATTGTTTTGTGTGTGTAATATTGATATTGTATGCCTAAACATATAATCTAAGTTGTGTAATTTATTTCAAGTCCTTATGATATACATTTGTCATTATTATTATTATTATTATTATTATTATTATTATTATAGATAATTTATATCCTTATGTTCATTCAGATTTTTGCCCGTTAATTCCGGGTATAGTTATGAGAGAAAATGTGAATATTTTAATTGTCAAAATCTATATGCTAGACGCCATGAGCTAGATTATCTGTTCTTTTGTAAAGTCCTCAAAGGTGATATATCCTGTGACTCTTTCTTAAACAATATTACCTTACGTATTCCAACAAAAGATATGAGAGCCCACAAACTTTTCTATATTAGAAATTCGAAATTTCTTTCACCAGTCTCCAGATGCATTAAAAATGCCAACATGCATTGCTGCGAATTCGATCCCTTCAATGTATAGACTTTGTTTGCTCTTGGCAACGATTTATCATTGATGTATTATTTTAGGCATTATACTCAATTAACATTGTCTCATAGTATTCTTAGTTATCCATTCATCGTCATTATTGTAATTAATTGTAATTATATTTATGTGTAATAATTATTTTTGTTTTATGTTTTTTGTTATATTTGTGCTGAACCGTAATTGGCCACTGGCTCTTGTACAGCACATTAAATAAATAAATAAATAAATAAAATAAATAAATTATTATTATTATTATTATTATTATTATTATTATTATTATTATTATTATTATTATTATTATTATTATTATGCGGATGACGTGAATATGTTAGGAGAAAATCCACAAACGATTACGGAAAACACGGAAATTTTACTGGAAGCAAGTAAAGAGATAGGTTTGGAAGTAAATCCCGAAAAGACAAAGTATATGATTGTCTCGTGACCAGAATATAGTACAAAATGGAACTATAAAAATAGGAGATTTATCCTTCGAAGAGGTGGAAAAATTCAAATATCTTGGAGCAACAGTAACAAACATAAATTGCACTCGGGAGGGAATTAAACACAGAATAAATATGGGAAATGCCTGTTATTATTCGGTTGAGAAGCTTTTATCATCCAGTCTGCTGTCGAAAAATCTGAAAGTTAGAATTTATAAAACAGTTATATTACCGGTTGTTCTTTATGGTCGTGAAAATTGGACTCTCCCTTTGAGAGAGGAACATAGGTTAAGGGTGTTTGAGAATAATGTGCTTAGGAAAATATTTGGGGGCTAAGAGGGATGAAGTTACAGGAGAATGGAGAAAGTTACACAACACAGAACTGCACGCATTGTATTCTTCACCTGACATAATTAGGAACATTAAATCCAGACGTTTGAGATGGGCAGGGCATGTAGCACATATGGGCAAATCCAGAAATGCGTATCTAGTGTTAGGCCGGAGGGAAAAAGATCTTTAGGGAGGCCGAAGCGTAGATGGGAGGATAATATTAAAATGTATTTGAGGGAGGTGGGATATGATGGTAGAGACTGGATTAATCTTGCTCAGGATAGGGACCAATGGCGGGCTTATGTGAGGGCGGCAGTAAACCTCCGGGTTCCTTAAAAGCCAGTGAGTAAGTAAGTAAGTAAGTATTGTTATTATTTAATGTACTCAAATGTTACAACCATAAAGAATTTACCAGGGAATATGGACAGTATTTAAGTTTCTTTGCTTTACAACGTTGTTCTTCTGGACTGACATACAACGTTTTATATATATATATATATGTATATATATATATATATATATATATATATATATAAATGGTGTGAATACTTACTGAAGTATTAATACACACCTCACACTGTCATATTTTGTAATATTTCACAATGTTAGTGTGGAATAAAGATATTTTTAATTTCCTGACAACTCAAAAAAACTGACTTACAACGTTATTCTAGGCAGCCATTCAATTGACCTAAATAATAATAATAATAATAATAATAATAATAATAATAATAATAAAATAGAGCGTTTCACGAATAGAGATAGCATTAGACCATTTTCGTGGAAAACCCTCACGTTACTGTTTGTGATGCAGGTATAGGGAAGGTTGAAATAAAGTCGCTGATGTTTCTGTAGTTACTATTGCATACAGAAAGGTAATAGTCTGTATTCGAAGTTTCTGTAGTTACTATTGCATACAGAAAGGTAATAGTCTGTATTCGAATATTGTCTCGCGACCCACAGAGTGCGAGACAGGGCGTTGAGAAATGTAGTCGCCCCTCAGTCTCGCTGTTTGTACAAATAGTGTTTGGTATATGATTGGCTCGGGGTGGGGCAGAGCCCACCGGAGGGTCCGTCTGCGATTTGCAGTCCAGAACGCTTGCGCCGATCAACCCCATCCCCGGAAAGGAAGCTTCCCTTTATTAACAAACAATGGGGAAGATGCGGCAAATGGCTTCATAGTAGCTCATTTCGTGAGAATCACTATCGGGGTGGGATTTTTATGTCTAGGGCAGGCCGCGCAAGTCACGTGTTCTTCTTGTGAAAGGAAACGCTGACATCAGCAATGCCGTGGATAGTAGTAACCCGAATTCTGAAAATGTGATCCATAAATTGCATATTCGTCCCACGGAACTGTGTCAATACGAAGTGATGTTCCTGTATTTAGCCTAGATTTTCATTAGAGGAACGTGAGGCCTACAATCGGTTGGTCGGCCTTGGCCCTTGTGGGTTGTCGCGCCACGAATTATTAATTGTGATGAACAATTTCAAGGGAAAAATTGTTCCGGGGCTGGGTATCCCTTGAAATTATTCAAATCTGCTTTGGGAGCTTTATCTGAAAGACTAGATTTGCATAATATATACGTCACTGTGTACGTTAACAGAAAACCACAATTCCAAGTCACACAGAGATTGTGTGCACTCGATGTGGGTCTCTGGCATTTCGTCAGCCCACGCGAGTTGTGTGGATATAAGGGAAAAGTTGAGACTGTGTTGGGTGGAGTTCCCGGGTAGCTCAGTTGGTAGAGCGCTGGTACGTTCAACCAGAGGTCCCGGGATCGATACCCGGTCCCGGAACAATTTTTCCCTTGAAATTATTCAAATCTGCTTTACAGGGAGCTTTACCTGAAAGACTAGATTTGGATACTAATTGTAATGTTCTTTAGCAGCAGGTCATCATCATCATAATCATAATCATCATCATCATCATTAGGGGGCGGATGTTGATGAAAAGTAATCTTCTTATTATTCACATTAGGACGATGCCCATTAATATAGAAATCCTTTCTATGTTAATATCAACGTAAAAAATTAATTTCTTATATTGCATTTTTTGCATATTCCGGCGTTTTTGGACATTTATATGATTAAGTACTCTTTGTCCCTTGTGGCAGCTCACGAATGGTGAGGAGATTTATAAATTATTAGGAGAACACGTGTATTTTATTAACGTACTAGCCGTACCCGTGCGCTCCGCTGCACCCGTCAGAAATAAATATAAAGTAATTACATAATTAAAATAAGACATTTGATCCAGGGAACATTCGTGTTTGATAGAAGGATAAATCGTTTATTATGTTACTTAAATTGTATTTAAAAAATTAAAATGCGATCATTTTGATCCAGAGACCACTCATTTGGTCATAAAAATTATTTTAGGAAATACAGGAAGCGAATGCCTGTCAAGTTTTCTGTGCATAAGAAGCTATTTTAATCTTACTTGTCCTCGATTCACTCAGAAGTTACTGTAATAACATTATAGCATTATGTCCATCTAGAGAAACTACACTTTCCAATGGTGAATTAATAATTAATTATACAAATCGGTTAATTTAGCTTCCCATATTACTTCATACAAACACAGAAACATTCCCTGTAGGCTATGTTTCATAGCTTTCGATTGTTGTTGTCAAAGGCCCCTTATAGACGAAGTCATTTGTTTTTTTATTTTATTACACCGCCTTAGATGGCGTTGTTATTGTAATTTGAAACTCATTTATGTCATTAAATATCAGTCCTATCAAAATTTTGCATGGGATAAAACTTATCGGGCACTATTTTTAAAGAAACTTTTGTCATACAATATTTTTCATGAAAATTAATAATAAGGGATATATTTCGATTTATTTAATTCAAGCCCCCTTATAACCCCCCTTTTAAATAAAATATTTTGAATGCCATACAGCCTATATTCTAAGTTACAACGAACTTAATTTATATTCCAATTTTCATATAAATCGGTTCAGCCATTATCACGTGAAAAGATAACAAACATCCAAACAGACAGACAGCCAGACAGACAGACAGACAGACATACAAACAAAAATGTCAAAAAAGCGATTTTCGGTTTCAGGGCGGTTAATTATATATGTTAGGACCAATTATTTTTGGAAAATCGAAAATTACCAGAAAAATTTCGGCTACAGATTTATTATTAGTATAGATATGTGCACGAGAGAGAGTGAGAGAGAGAGAGAGAGAGAGAGAGAGAGAGAGAGAATGGACGGGTACTGGGAGAGACACAAGGATATCCCTTTGCAGTGTAAGCCTACCAGAATGTTTTAATGACAGACGTCCATTGCTCATTATGTAGTTAAGCGACAAAAGATTTACAGTGACGTTTTCTAGAATCCCATCTGTAGTAGTGACGTCATTAAGTGGTTTACTGACTGTTTGTGACAACGAGGGGGATAATGGACTTGATACCGTTGAGGAGGGCGTCCTATTGCGGAAATACCACGGAGTCTCTCACGTGGAGAACTGCTTTCGAAGACAGCAGACTGTCTCGAACGCGCATCTTGTCCGAAGCAGTCATTGTCACAGTTATTGTCGTACAATAATTCATAAAATAATTGCCAGAAGAATGCTAAACAATTTCGCGCACCAGCTGTTTCAAGATCTCCCTTGTTTATTGCATACAGCGATAATATCGTCGTCCCTGTTTTTCATCCACATGGGATTAATAATTTTCTCTTAGTGTTTCCACCATTTTGTCACATTCATTTTAGAGATGTAATCTTTGCACGAAATGGATGGATGAAACAGATAAAATAATAATGAAATAAAAAAAAAACTTAATCCCATATTTCAGGGACGGGTAAACTTTGGCTAAAATATAATGATTATTATAGGAGAAAAATTCTCTCCGGCTCAGAGTTGTCTAAAATCCATATTTAGGAGGACAAATGTAGAAAAATGACATGTAAAAGAATGAAATTAAACCCTTAAATTATTTTTCTTATATAACTGAGTAACACTCAATTGATTATCTTAATCAGCGGAGGTGGCTACATAGCGAGATAAGAAGCCGGTAACATGCCACATTTAGCCACCCAGCCTTCTTACTCAGCAAGCGCCGCGAATCTGCCGTTTTCTTTGTGCTGTAACTCTGTTGTAAGTGGTCGATTCCCTTCATATTTGGTATCAACATGTCAAGTAGTTCTTTGGGTATGTAACACTGTTTGTTTTTGTTACATTTAATGTTATTATAGTATGTCAAATTAGCATGAATGGACACGGGACAAAATCTATATATATATATATATATATATATATATATATATATATATATATATATATATATATATATAATTTGAACTTGTAATGGAAATTACGGGAAAACGGCTGAACGGATTTTAATAAATGGCCCCTCATTTTGAAGCTTGGAACCCAAAGTTTTTCGGAAAATTAGTAGTTTTCAGTGAAATGTAAATTTTCGTACATAATTTTCCTATTTTCCAAAATCCATCTGTTGTCAGTTTTGAGAACTAATTTTATTCAATCACGGCCGACTTGATTGAATTTCAGAACAAAACACACACTACAATAAACAATAGGCTATTACACGAAGGCCATGACCTGTAGGATTGCCGACATATTTAGAGCTCAATTCAATTTGTTATTAAAAACTGATTCTGCAGTGTATAATTTTCTGAGTACAGCTATGTTTTGGATATTCAAATCTACGAACCTTGAGGTGGTTTAATGATATTATTACCATTAGAAATTAAATATTATTATAGTTAATATCATGATGCGTCTATTCTTCATTAATTGTACATAATATTGATGCTATATTGATGATATGAAAGTGAAACGTTTTGAAGTTATGTAAGTAATTGTAGAGAATATCTTAATTTAGATCTTCATTTCTATAATTTACTGAGTGACTGCTAGGGCCTATATATAACTACAAAACTTAAGTAACATAATATTATTAAAAATATATTTTTATGCTTATTAAACCAGTGGGGTTGGGTCTTTTTCATATACTTAATGGCGGTGTAGTGTAGATATTGATATGTGTCATTGTCTTCAGTATTGGCTCGAGAGAGCGCAAAAATTACAGTTCCTAAGGAAAGATAAAAAGGTATTACTTACTGATAACATAAGAGGCCTAGAAAATTTTGCAGTCTTCAGATCATTTCAGCAAGATCTCTTAGTAGGATAAAATGATTTTACGCTCTACATTTCAAGTTCTACATGCAGTAGCTATACGAAAATGCTATTGTTCGAAAGCTTAGCAAACCTGACATTTTTTCAAATTTGCCTACAATCCACAATGACCTGAAATAGCTACTGCTATCGTCCTGACATTGATACTTGCGTTTTCGTGTTGAAACTCAAAAACTGAAGCTGGATAGGTCCAAGAAAAAGTATTTGGCCTAAAAAAATCAATTCAGAGGGAGTATGTATCATTATTATGGAATCAAATAACTATCAAAAAGACAAGTATTCTTCATTGAAAATAAATCTGAAAAAATTTTTATTTGAACGTCTAATGAACTTAGTTTGCAGCAGCATTTGCTGCACAAGCCACTAGTATAAATATAACCATTGAGTGCAGACTTTGCTAAGATAGAGGCAAAAAAAAAACCCCTTAGTTTCGTCCAAAAATGATTTTTTTTTCACTTCTTCCAGTATTTACCTCTATTTTAAATCTAGTCTTAAGGTGCGCAGATTTGCGGAACTAATAATAAGTCTACCTAAAAAGTTACATTTTCCCCTATAAGATAATTCATCGTTAGAGAACAAGAGGATAAGAAATATGCGTTTTTTAAACGAAATGGACATTGGCTTAGTGAGCTCCTTATTAAATTAGGTTCTCATCGTCATAGTAATGAAAATTTATAGAAAACTTACCCCTGGAAAAAGTCGTGGCTGCTCAAGAAAGCTTTTCCATTACAGCAAGTATGAGGTCGAAACAAAGACAATCCAGAGAACTAGAGCTTGTATACAAAACAAGTTTACTACCTCCTAACTACTTTGTAAAGTTTTATAAATATCTGTTAAGACAGAAGAAAAGTTACAAATTTTGTCTAAATGCATCCCCCTGTAAGGGGCACTTCTGCTTATACCAACGTAAACAGAGTTTGTACACAAAACAAATGTACTAAGTGTAACTACTGCATAAAATTTCATAAAAATCTGTTAGATAGGACAAAAGTCACTAATTTTGTCTAATTGCGCCCCTCTATAAGGGATAGTTACACTTAGACCAACGTAACGAGAGCTTGTATACAAAACATATATGCTATCTGTAACTACTGTGTAAAATTTCATAAAAATCTTTTAGGTAGCTGAAAAGTTATTAATATATTCCGCTAAATTTGCATTCTAGACCACTGTGCGGCGCTGGGGATCGAACCCGGATCCTTGGTTCTACGTACCAAGTGCTCTAACCACTGAGCTACGCCGAAGTTCTATCCACAGCACCGGATCGAATAAGCATTGTTACCATAACAGATATATTCTATAGGACCAACAATTAATCTTTATGTAGATGCTTCGCCCAACAGTGCATATTACTGTGGAATCCCGGCCACCAAGTCACTCAGTTGAGTGCGCTCCTTGTGTAATGACAGTTTACTTAATATATGTCAGCATATAGGCTATGTCGAACTTGGAGTCAAGCCACAAAGGGAAAAACACTAGAGGAGAGGAATTCTATCTGGTGCCGTGCATTGAACATCTGCGTAGCTCCATGGTTAAGGCACTTGTTACGTAGAACCAAGGACCCGAGTTTGATTCCCGACGCCGGAGCGAATTTTTTTTCCTCTAATATAATCATTGTGGGTACAGTACATCAGTTATTCATAGATTTCAAAAAGGCATATGACTCGGTTAAGAGAGAAGTTTTATATGATATTCTTATTGAATTTGGTATTCCCAAGAAACTAGTTCGATTAATTAAAATGTGTCTCAGTGAAACATACAGCAGAGTCCGTATAGGTCAGTTTCCGTCAGATGCGTTTCCAATTCAATGTGAGCTAAAGCACGGAGATGCACTATCACCTTTACTTTTTAACTTCGCTCTAAAGTATGCCATTAGGAAAGTCCAGGATAACACAGAGGGTATGGAATTGAACGGGTTACATCAGCTGCTTGTCTATACTGATGACTTGAATATGTTAGGAGTAAATCCACAAACGATTAAGGAATTTTACTGGAAGCAGGTAAAGAGATAGGTTTGGACGTAAATCCCGAAAAGATAAAGTAGTCTATATGGTTATGTCTCGTAACGAGAATATTGTACGAAATGGAAATATAAATATTGGAAATTTATCTTTTGAAGAGGTGGAGAAGTTCAAATATCTGGGAGCAACAGTAACAAATATAAATGATACTCGGGAGGAAATTAAACACAGAATAAATATGGTAAATGCCTGTTATTATTCGGTTGAGAAGCTTTTATCATCCAGTCTGGTGTCGAAAAATCTGAAAGTTAGAATTTATAAAACAGTTATATTACCGGTTGTTCTGTATGGTTGTGAAACTTGGGCTCTCACTTTGTGGAGAGGAACAGAGATTAAGGGTGTTTGAGAATAAGTTGCTTAGGAAAATATTTGGGGCTAAGAGGGATGAAGTTACAGGAGAATGGAGAAAGTTACACAACACGGAACTGCACGGATTGTATTCTTCACCTGACATAATTAAGAACATTAAATCGAGACGTTTGAGATGGACAGGGCATGTAGCACGCATGGGCGAATCCAGAAATGCATATAGAGTGTTAGTTGGGAGGCCGGAGGGAAAAATACCTTTAGGGAGGCCGAGACGTAGATGGGGAGATAATATTAAAATGGATTTGATGGAGGTGGGATATGATGATAGAGAATGGATTAATCTTGGTCAGAATAGGGACCAATGGCGGGCTTATGTGAGGGCGGCAATGAACCTCCGGGTTCCTTGAAAGCCAGTAAGTAAGTAATATAATCATTGTTACCATTAACAGATATATTCTGTAGGACTAAAAGATTAATCTTTACGTAGTTGGCTAAAATATAGGCTTATACCTATCCGGAGACCATAACTAGATGGAGGGAGATCTGTGCGTGGTGACTGACTGACTGACTGACTGACTTGTTGCGGCTTAAGACAAGCGACGGCCCCGCTGCTGTTTCAGGGAAGACAAAATGGCGCGGCCGAGTTATTGATTGGCGGCGACGCGTGGCGCCGCGGGGATCGGTCCGCCAGGTGGGGCGGAGACGCTTCCACTCACTGAATCGATCAAGATACGCGCCTCTGTTGCTATTCATGCCGTGGTTAATACCAGGATTATAGTTTTCTTTACTACCATTACATTGCTCGTTTTCACTTTTACTACAGTTGTTACTAGGGACCGGATTTTTATGTAATTACATATTATATTTCTTTCAATCTAACCGTATATAAATAACGAGTCTTTGCGAATCTTGTAATTACCATTAATATATTAAAATTTGATACTACATATTTTACATATTTACCCCACATTACATATTATGGCTTGGTATTAAATAAATCTACATATTTAGGGGTTTTATTCATTTTTACTTCTCTAAAAGAGGGTAAAAACACTTCTGCTTGGGAAATTTATAATTATTTGAAATACATAGATTTAAAAAGCCTTTTTACCTAACCAAGAAAGGATATAATTCGGGACGAAACATAACGTTCTTAGTTCCGGGAAGTAATAGAGACACTCACCCCATACCGCCCACTGTAAATATGAGCGAACGAAAGTTAACCTTTCTCATACAACTACCTTGTATTGTAAAAATCACCCAGAAAGTAGCGTTGCCTTCATGCGGTGGAGTGGGATGAGGACGACATGATTTGTCTCGAACTTTAATTGTTCTGCACACGTCAAATCTTACCAATCTCACGAGAACATTGCCTCATTGACTTCTTTGGGGATTGTGCAAAAGCCTGCATGACTGCATCAACACTCTCGTTATCGGTGGAACTTCTCTTTCTTCCGCACCGCCCTTTCAACACATATTGCACCGTTCCGTCGACTTCAAACTTGTCTCGGATTCTTGTGATAGTTAAACTTGTTGATGGTTGTTTTCCAAATTCAACCCTCCAACGTCGTTGAATCTCAACAACATTCTCCGCTTTCCAATAACATTTCATTATTCACTTACATTCATCGAACGATAATTACACCGCCATGTTTGTTTATAAACAGATGAACATGTTTCCATGTTTTCCACTGCCTTCTGAATCATAAACCGCAAAAATCGTATTTCTATCCCATTTCTTTGCTGTGAAATAGTACAGGGACACCATTTTATTTACATTTCATTTTTTATTGTACCTGGGTTTTCGAATGTACTTCACTCCCACCCCTTCTACTAATGAAGTTCAACCGTCCTCCACACAGAACCAAAACTGCATATACAGTCATAGTAGCCTTACGGTCATAGTAAACCGTACGTTCCAGAAATATGTTCGCGTTTTCCGGTGACGAAAGAGCTTTCAATATTGAATCATTTTCGCACAGGTACTGTCGTCCATTTGTCTACGTCGCATCCCGGTTTCCCCCACCAGTTTCTATTCGCCTCTGTAAAGGCTAGTGACTGGGCTGTTTTAGCTCTTTTCTGAGAACATTAATTTCTGTTAGGAATTGGGCGTCTACGTAATATTAGGCAACTGTTTAAAATAATTTAAATAGGACTAAAAGGGCCTCGTTAAGTAACTAACTGTCACGTGATTTCCTCCATTTCTACGACCCTACGACATAACCACTTGGACGGACAGTAGATAGCATGTCTGAATAATTTTATCTTTTCGGATCGGGCAGAAGTGAAGATTGAATTTACAGTACGTAATGTACTCTTTTATAGAGTAGGTACAGAATTATTTCAACATGAGTTACTAGTACGAAGGACGAAACTGGTAATTGGAATTAGGTACAATAGTCTACAGTGCGATAATATGCACATTAGAACTGAAGCCTGTATTGAAATGAACGGCCACCGTTTTCAAAAATGTGTTTAAATATCCTATTATGATTACTTTTCAATTTAACTTCATTCTCTATAGTGTACACTAATGTGCTGTAGACAGTATAATAAACACTGCATAATGAATACGTCCGCATGGACAGCTCAGTTCATGAGTAGAAACACTCATTGTTAATACTGTACTGTATTTTGATTAAACAAAAACCTAATGAAAATTAACAAACTCAAAGGCGTGATATTTCCTAGTTTACGTAAATGGATGAACTACTTTTCTTCCCTCCTATACCTAGTGAAGTGATTTGTTTGTATTTTACGCCAGTATCATCGGACTCCAGTCGTGGAAGGAGGTAGCAAACGGTGTTTCCGGGTCTCAACCATTGATCGTTAGATATAGCCAGGTTAATAATAGAAATGTTAGTAAAAATAAAATGATGTCCCTGTATTTCAAAGAATGTATACATCTATTTGGGACACTCCGTATAAGCTTCTTATGATCACCACTAGAAGTGCTGATTTACAGTAATTAAAATTGTCATTACTTTTCGAATACAGTACATTAGTATATCAGCAAACACGAAATATCATTGGTAGATTAGAAACTGGTGATTAATAATATGCGTAGAAAGAATGGTGTGAGTTAGAAAGCTTTGCGTTTTGTGGAGCAAACTTTGGAGATTGTGCAGCCCAGACGGATCCTCTGTTGCTACGAGTAAGGTGACTTTGGTGACGCCTCGTAACTGGGTGATTTGCATAGGGTACTAAAACTACAGACAATGAACCTGTGGAAGTGTACGCCTGGCGTGAACCTCTGTGCTGTACTAGGGCATTCGCGGCCTGTGGGGGACCCAGAATCGTGATATGAGTTAAAATGGAAACAGTGAACGCAAAGTAGTGTCGTTTCTTTCGTAAATTTTACGCGTTTCGTAACAGGTCAATTATTTAATCATGCTGTGATTTTAGTAGGTTATTTAACGACGCTGTATCGACTACTAGGTTATTTAGCGTCGATAATTGGTCCTCTATTATTTTTAATAGCAATAAATGACCTTCCAGAATTCATTAAAGCAATAACAATAATTATGTATGCAGGTGACACTACTTTCCTATGATCTTCCTCTGCTGTAAATCAATTACATGCTGTTAACAACGACACTCTGTCACAGATGGCTTTATGGTTTGAATCTAATGGTTTCTTGCTTAATCAAGAAAAAATTATCAACAGTAATCTCACTAGACGTTTTGATTTTATCGATAAATCTGCGAGTGGAACACCAGCAGATTTATCTAGAGAAAATCAAAACTCGAGTGGGATTTAATTGACTATTACACGATTAGAAGAAAGTATATAAAGATTAGAAGTAACGAAGTACTCCAATACAATAAAATATTAATTGACTTACGAAAATACAACTGTCTTCAAATGTATTATTGTACCATCTCAGCATTACAAATATTACGCTAGATGCATGCTAGATGGTAGTAGTGACACTGTAATGATTACTATTCAATAAATCTTAATATTAAACAATCTCTGATACGTGACTATCCATAATATCATATAGCAGAAGTTCTTTTTATCCTCTCAGAGCAGAAGCTATAACATAACCTAACTAATATACACAAGTGTTAGAAAAGTTTTAATTAACGACGATGACAAAAAATAAACCTGAATAATTTTAAAAGGAATAATTATTGAATGTACAATTTTCAAATTTGAATGTGGTTGGTGGTTCAATTGATGTTATATTGGACGTGTGCGTAATAGAAGTGGAACTCGTTGATTTAGGCCTACATGGTGTATTCAACTCGTTCAGAATTTCCGAATGAATAATTTTAAAAGGAATAATTATTGAATGTACAATTTTCAAATTTGAATGTGGTTGGTGGTTCAATTGATGTTATATTGGACGTGTGCATAATAGAAGTGGAACTCGTTGATTTAGGCCTACATGGTGTATTCAACTCATTCAGAATTTCCGAATGAATAATTTTAAAAGGAATAATTATTGAATGTACAATTTTCAAATTTGAATGTGGTTGGTGGTTCAATTGATGTTATATTGGACGTGTGCATAATAGAAGTGGAACTCGTTGATTTAGGCCTACATGGTGTATTCAACTTATTCAGGATTTCCGAATGGTGCTCTTCATTTATTTGTAAATCGGATTTCAGAAGATGCATAGGTATGATCAGTGATTTTTATTAATTCTTGTTCTTGAATGCCAATGCGAGTCATATTTGAAACTGCTGTGCATTGACTGGAGTGGTTTGTAATTTTATATATATTTTTGACGTCCAGACCAGCGCAGTTTCAAATGTTGGCAAACAAAGAAACAAGTGCTAGGGACGCGATAAAATTAAACAAATGCTAGGGACGCGATAAAATTAAACAAATACTAGGGACGCGATAAAATTGTGCGATAAGCAGCCATGATTGGTTGAAATACGTCCTTTCGTACCGTTTTATTGGTCAAAAGTAGTATGACGTAGTAAGAATGTAATAGTCAACATAACTTTCAGCCTAAATTATCTAATAAATGGGGACAACAGACTCAACTACACAAAATTTCTAGGACTTTTTATAGACTCCAGTTTAACATGGAATAAGCACATCGAATACATATGCACAAAGCTATCAAGAGTTTTTTATTTGTTAAAGAAATTAACGACTTGCGTTTCTCAAAATTATTTTAGATGTGCCTACTTTTCTTTCTTTCAGTCGATAATCCGATATGCCCTAATTTTCTGGGGAAATGGAACCAAAATTGGAAGCGTCTGATTTTACAAAAGAAAGCCATTAGAATTTTATGTAAAGCAAACTATCTGGAACAATGTCGGCCACTTTTCAGACAATCACGGATTTTAACAATCATAAATTTATATATGTATGATCTAGTACTTTACACTCGACGAAATATCGACAATTACTCATTAGTGGCCAATATACATGATCATGAAATTAGAAATAGTGAACAAATTAATATTCCATATTGTAGATTACACAAGAGCAACACAAACTTTTTAATTATGGGGATGAAATTATATAATAAGCTCCCCAGTCAATATTATAAATTACCAATCAATAGCTTCAAAACTAGATTTTACTATTGGTTATTAAATAATCCTTTTTATTCTGTTGCTGAGTTTTTCAACACAAATTTGTATGAAATTGTATTTTAATAAATAAGTTTAATTGCAATTTAGTTAGTTTTCTTTAATTTAAAAGTTTCAAATCATTTCATGTTTTCATTGTATTATTTAAATTTTACTGTTTCTTTTGTTAGTGTTTTTTAAACTGTATTTATATGTTTTCCAATGTACTCTGACGAAGCCTAAAACTGTATGTCTAATGGCCAAATAAATTGAATTGAATTCAATTGATGAGATTGGTAATAGTGAGATGACATTTGGCGAGATGAGGCCGAGGATTCGCCATAGATTACCTTGCATTCACATTACGGTTGGGGAAAACCTCGGAAAAACCCAACCAGCTAATCAGCCTAAGCGGGTATCGAACCCGCACCCGAATGCACCTTCAGACCGGCAGGCAAGCGCCTTAACTCACTGAACCCCCCGCTGGCTATCATGCTGTGAATGATAGTAATGTATATAGTTTATTTTCCTGAACTGTTATTAAAAATTCATGCATAGGTGAAATTATTTAAGGCAGTGTATCGGTAAAATTTTGGTCAAAAATGGAAAAAATACGTTTTTAGTTTCTCAGCATTTTATTATAAATAAACTTTATATTTTAATATAGCGCTTTGCTGTGGAAAGTTCTAGGAGAACAGGATGATTGTAATGTAGGCCTACAGTTTTTCACATTTGAATTTTAAATTTTATTTTTTAATTTTTTTCCGGCATTTTATTGCATTCAAAATCCATTACACGATACTTTCTTATGTAATTGTCTTTTTTATTTTTATTTTAGTAGGTTATTTTACGACGCTTTATCAACAGCTTTTGTTATTGAATGAGATGAAGGTGATAATGCCGGTGAAATGAGTCCGGGGTCCAACACCGTAAGTTACCCAGCATTTGCTCATATTGGGTTGAGGGAAAACCCCGGAAAAAACCTCAACCGGGTAACTTGTCCCGACCGGGAATCGAACCCGGGCCAGCTGGTTTCGCGGCTAGACGTGCTAACCGTTACTCCACAGGCGTGGACGCAATTGTCTTGAAATTTTCAGGAATATTGTATAAATACTGAACTAAAATTCTGATTTGGGCTTTTTCATAGTGCTATCAACGATCATATTATAATTTTTAAAAATCTTTGCCAGATAATGCAAAATGAAAAATCATATCATTGTTAAAAAATTAATACAGAAGTAACAACAGTTTCTTAAAAAGCCCAAATCAGTTTCTTTATATTGGTCTTGTGAGATAAATATTAAATTCATTGATAGAAATTTGAAACCGTTCATCGTATAGTGCATATTAATGAACAGGCTTCAGTCCTGGGCACAGAAACGCATGGAGTTCAGAACGCACGGGATATAGTGTTGTGTTGGTCGAGTGGAGTGGGAGATGGCGCGCGCCGTTACTTCGTGTCTCAACATGTAAACAGTCCGTCACAGTACGGCACAAAATATATTTCACCCTGTACAGATGCAGTATATACAGTACATTCCTAGTGTAGACAATAAATGTCTACCATTAAAGTATTAACGTGAGTTGTAACCTTCAATCAGGTGTCCCTACGCCGAAGCCTGTTACACGTACCGCAGTCAAGCAGCAATACACACAACGGTAATGCACATTACGGACCAACCTGTGCTGTTGCAGTCACCCCTCCACACGGGTCATGACGTCATTTATATTCCGTGTACTCTAAACCTCATACTGGTTACTCTGTGTCCCTAGGCCGAAGTCTGTTGAAATATAAATTTAGCAATTAGAAATTTAATTAAAAATTAATATTTCAGAAATGATATATTATATAGCAATACAATTTGGTGTGTTGTATTAACATTGCATTTTCATAGCCTGGTAAAAATTTGACGTTCATAGGTTAAAAAATACAAATTTAGGATTTTCACCGATGCATTGACTTAAGGAAACCCAGGCCGTGAAAATTAGTTAAAGTTTTCATTTCGACCCTCCCAAGTACTAACATTGTAACTCAATTTTTTATCATTTTGAGTTGTCCTAGTTAATATGGTCTTAAATTGTTTCTTTTTCTCCCAGTACTATTATTGTATAGCTCTAAACCTCCCCAATTGTATGTAAAATCTTATTGTTACTCTACATATCTGTATACACTAATTTACACGAACATTTTAAAACTTCATTTTCATCTCCTGAAAAATGTAAAAAAGTGAGTTACAATGTTAGTACTTGTGAGGGTCGATTTTTGGCTTTTTACTGTATTATTTTCTCTAAAGTTTCCTTTTTCCAACGGTACTATATGAAGTATATACACTACTCGCTTCTGAAGAGCTATTTCTTTAACAATCCGTCCTATACAGCTGGAATGTACTAAAAATATTGAAAGTCAACTTGAAAAAGAGTAAAAAAAAAAGAACCTAATTTTTGGTCTTTTACTGCATTATAAGTAATAACCTTAATTTCAGGGGGTCATTCTTTGAAATATTTCAAACAAAGGAGTTTAATATATGTAATTTCGCTCGTTTTTTTCTTTCTTTCCGACATAAAAATTGGTTTATATGAAACATTTCATAACGTGTTTTGGGGAAACCATTGATTGAATTCCCAATATGCTCAGTAAATTTAAGAGAACAGTGTATTATGATAATAAATCATTGAAATAATTTAGTTTTGTCTTTTAAATATGCAGAATTTTGATCCGAACAAATGTAACATTTTAAAATTCCTTTTCAGAACGAAAATATTACGATTTCTGACGATTTAGAATGTTGTGTCATTATATTCGGAGGTGGGAGGACCAGTAATTTACAAAAATTTTACGTATGTGTCGTAATATTTTAAATATAAGCCTAGAATAATTGGGCTTATTTGTTTTTGTATTTTGGAATGGTTCTGTCTAGCCTATATATTATTTTAGAGTTGGTGGGCCTACTTGTTTGTCTTTCTTTGAATAAATCTTCAGTTTCCTAGCAACGCTTCCTAATATGAGTGACGCCATGCCATTTCTGGTGACCACTGGCGCTGTTGAAATAATGCCCTCTCTACGAACTGGGCAGATTTATTTCCTTTTAGTTAGGAAGCAGGGATGATATGGTTCACGATTGACCAGTAGGGCTCCACACGCTATACTCTGTCCCTCCCCCCTTTTACTTTATTTATTTCTTTTTTTTATTATTTTACGATCTAGAATTGTCGTTGGTATTTGTCAGCTGTAGCACAATTCCGGAGGAAGCGGCCCCACTCTTTGTTTTTATCAGATTCGTAGCTCCCCACAGCAAGAGTGGCACACGAATCTGTACTATTGGTTGCATGTAACCATTTTGTTTTCTAGTGAGAATTGTAAGGGATTTGTAAGGAATTATGATTACATGTTACTATAAATTATTCTAATATTATACAGATGTTAAAATGTTATCAATTGTTTTGTGCTAAGGGGTATTAAGAGGAAGATACACCATTGGCATGCAAAAATTTAGTAAAATTATTTTTTTTATATATCTCGGCTACTATAAAAGCTAAATGAACAAAATCTTTCTTGTTTAATATAAATACATTACACTTTATAAAATACCATTCAGAATATTAAAGTAGCTAATAATGGTCTGTAAAATAGTATAAAGTTTGCATAATATTTTACTACCGTAAAGTGTTTACATAATAAAATATACAGTTAAATATCTGCATGATTCTTTTACTGAAATGTTCTAAATATCTACATCAACAACATAGTTTAGGATGTTTTACCGCTTTCTTCAGGAAATATTTCTTTCTTAATAAATTTTTTAGACAATTTAGTATTAAGAAAAGAACATATTTCTTGAAGTAATAGGTAAAAGATCATCTGTTGTTGTTACAGGTCTTTAAAACATTCCAGCAAAAGAACTGAACTACATTAAATTCGCCATCACATGGGTACAAAATGATGAAATAAATAAATAAATAAATAAATAAATAAATAAGTAAATAAATAAATAAATAAATAAATAAATAAATAAATAAATAAATAAATAAGTAAGTAAGTAAGTAAGTAAGTAAGTAAGTAATTAAGTAAGTAAATAAATAAGTAAGTAAGTAAATAAATAAGTAAATAAGTAAATAAATAAGTAAATAAATAAGTAAATAAATAAATAAGTAAATAAGTAAATAAATAAATAAATAAGTAAATAAATAAATAAGTAGGTAAATAAATAAGTAGGTAAATAAATACATAAATAAGTAAATAACTAAACAAATAAATAACTAAATAATAAATAAGTAAGTAAATAAATAAATAAATAAATATGTTGAATGAAACAAAGTTTAATATACATAAATATTTGCATGTTAGGCTAACAACTTAACAATACTCCCCCCCCTTTCCGATTTCACTATTAAATTACTTCTCAGAGTTCCTGGCCATATATAGGCCTATGTAGGGTGATTCACGAGGATTTACCGTCCCTTACGGAGATTATTTCCGAAGATATTCTGAGCAAAAAAGTCATATAAACATTTGTCCTAATCTCAATATTTTCAGAGTTACATTAATTTGAAGTTGTTAGTAAAATACCTTTTTTCTTTAGTTTTAAGGGTAAGAAAAATATTACAAATAGAGAATGAACTATTCAGAAGTATCATTTCTTTAATTGGCTAGTGTTCTGAAGCTAAAAATGTATGGTTAATATTGCTTTGTACAGATTTTGTTTTTCAATTTTTAACTAAAAATTACATAATTCTTACGCACTTATCACAAAAATTGTTACAAATCATACGACTTTAGGAACTTGATTCTTTATAGTTTAATTATGCATCCTGATGTACAGTCTTGAAGAATTTACAAGAGTTGCGTGATTTGTAACAATTCTGAGAGAGAATATCATGGAAATTATAGCCGTCCAAATCTTGGATTTAAAATATCGGCATCCTAATCAATTCAAATGAACAAAAAGAAAATGTAAATTAATGTTAAAAAAATATACATAATGAAATTTTTAAAATGAATATTCTGCGACAAGATTTGGTAGCTATCAAAACGATAAAAATGTATTGAAAATAAATAATATACATTGAATATTATAAAGATGAATAGAGATGGTGATTGATGATGTTCAATGAAGATTTTAAAATGGTTGATGCAATTGTCTGAAGAGTCTTATCAGGAACCTTTAATTTTCTGAGGATCTCCAATGTAAATTTGGGAATTGTTCCTCGCGCACCAAACATAAGTCCAATGACATTCCAATCTTGAATATTATATTTATGACTGAGATCATCACAGCATGGAAGGTAAATAGCGCGTTTCTTTTCATGTACCTGCTTTGGTTGATCTTCATTAATTTCGAACCTTACAGTGGGGTCAAGAATGAAAGAAAATATAATTTTGTAGTTAAAAAAAATTCTGTACGAAGTAACTATGAAATTCGCAACACATTTCTAGCTTCAGAATACTACGTAGTTAAAGAAATGATATTCCTGAATAGTTAATTGTTTATCTGTAATATTCTTTTACCCTTAAAACTCAAGAATAATAGTATTTCATTATTTTACAAACAACTTGAAATTAGTGTAATTCTGAAAATATTGAGATTAGGACAAATGTTTGTATGGCATTTCTTTGCTCAGAAGTCATCGGAAATAAGCTCTGTAAGTGATGGTAAATCCTCGTGAATCACACTTTATATATATATATATATATATATATATATATATATTATATACATAACTTGTATAGCTATGTGTCTATATATCATTCGTAACTTCGATGTTCACTTTTCCAATTCCGTCTATAACTAAAAATATGTCAAATTCTTTCCTTACGTCTTTGTTTCTGGAATGATCGCACAAGCCACATTCTTTTACAGATCTTAAGAATTTCATTTCAGAAGCCTGTATTTTGACTAACTCTTATTTTCAAACCCCGACGATATTCGAGGGCTAAGGATGTTCTCCTTCCATCATCTCATTTTCTCCCTCCTTTCTCAAGTGACAGATCTTATAAAAGTGGCGAATGTAGTCTTTCTAAGCCGGAGGTATGTCTGAAATAAAGTCTCTTGATTCTACAGGTTTTGGGGGTTGTACGAAAGGCTCATAACCCTTCCACGCCAAATTGAACATACTCGAAAACTTCATATACCTACAGGGTAACTCTACTGTAACATCATAGACCTACTCTATTATCGATTTCTTATTGAGCACTAACATTTTTCGCTTACATTTTATTTAACCATTACTCCAATAACTTCAAAATAAGATTCCATTATTTCTAAATAGCCCTTAGTCTTCAAAAGAACATGAAATAAATAATTGTGTTGTTTTACAGTACAGCCATCTGTAGAACAGGTTTTATTACTAATTGAAATTTATACTTCATAGACATTTCCCCTTTGCACGGCTTGCGTGATTGTATTGGGACTCCGTTAAACAAGAGACAATAGCAGCTGTCGATAAGGAATATCACTGATTTATTAATTCTCGACACAATGGCGACAAAACAAAAGCGCAGCGCTAATGAAGTTCGGTTCTTTGTTGATGACACGGGAATGATTACTCATGTCGCTTGGCAACGCCCCCAGGCGTGTTAATGTTGCTATGTTTCATTGTGGAAGTCGTATTATGCTTCTTGGTTTGTACTGCGTCAAGTGTAGGTTACAGGGGCTTATGGTTTACACGTGTTGTTAAGTACATTTTATGCCGGCGCTCGTATTTCATAGCCACAGAAAGTGAGGTTATGTTTCGCAGTTAAGTCCGTAAACTTTATGCAGTACTTACGACTTGGTGCTTACGTATCGGTATTCAATATTTCGGCGATGTATGTTCACAGTGTCTTATGAACTATTTTGCGTTCGTTATAGAATTGCCGTCCTTTAACCAAATAAATCGTTGTTGTAATTGAGATTAATTGTAGCACTGCAGACCTGAATAGAGAGGGGAAAAGATTTTAAATCAGGGGAAATGGATTCAGATTGAGCGTAACAATGAAGGCCTGAAGGGTAAGAGAAGAAGGTTCTAAATGAGGGAAAATGTAATCAGATTAAATACAGCAATGCAGGCCTTGATGGATAAGAGAAGAAGGTTCTAAATAAGGGAAAATGTGTTCAGTTTAAAGCAATGCAGACCTGAGAAGTAAGAGAAGAAGGTTCTAAATGAGGGGGAGTGTATTCAGATCAAATATAGCAACGCAGACCTTGATGGATAAGAGAAGAAGGTTCTAAATGAGGAGAAGTGTATTCAGTTTAAAGCAATGCAGAACTGAGTGGTCATAGAAGAAGGTTCTAAATGAGGGAAAGTGTAATGAGGTTAAATACAGCAATACAGGCCTTGATGGGTAAGAGAAGAAGATTCTAAATGAGGAAAAATGTATTCAGCTTAAAGCAGTGCAGGCCTTGATTGTTAAAATTAGAATGTTCTAATGGGGGAAAAGTGTTGAGATTAAATACAGCAATGCAGGCCTTGATGGATAAGAGAAGAAGGTTCTAAATGAGGGAAAGTGTGTTCAGTTTAAAACAACGCAGACCTGAGAAGTAAGAGAAGAAGGTTCTAAATGAGGGAAAGTGTGTTCAGTTTAAAACAATGCAGACCTGAGAAGTAAGAGAAGAAGGTTCTAAATGAGGGAAAATGTGTTCAGTTTAAAGCAATGCAGACCTGAGGAGTAAAACAAGAAGGTTCTAAATGAGGAAAAGTGTATTCAGATTAAATATAACATAGCAGACCTTGATAGACAAGAGAAGAAGTTTCTAAATGAGGGAAAATGTATTCAGTTTAAAGCAATGCATACCTGAGGAATAAAAGAAGAAGGTTCTAAATGAGGGAAAGTGTATTCAGATTAAATATAACAAAGCAGACCTTGATGGACAAGAGAACAAGGCTCTAAAGGAGGGAAAATGTATTCAGTTTAAAGAAATGCGGACCTGAGGAGTAAAAGAAGAAGGTTCTAAATGAGGGAAAGTGTATTCGGATTAAATATAACAAAGCAGACCTTGATGGATAAGAGAAGAAGGTTCTAAATGAGGGAAAGTGTATTCAGGTTAAATATAGCAATGCAGGCCTTAGTGGTTAAGAGAAGAAGGTTCTAAATAAAGGAAAGTGTATTCAGATTAAATGTAGCAATGCAAGTCTTGATGGTTAAGAGAAGAAGGTTCTAAATGAGGGAAAGTGTATTCAGATTAAAGCAATGCAGACCTGAGTGGTAAGAGAGTTCTAAATGAGTTGTATTCAGAATAAAGCAATGCAGACCTGGGAGGTAAGAGAGTTCTAAATGAGGGAAAGTGTATTCAGATTAAAACAATGCAGATGTGAGGGGTAAGAGAAGAAGGTTCTAAGTAAAGGAAAGTGTATTCAGATTAAAGCAATGCAGACCTGAGTGGTAAGAGAGTTCTAAATGAGGTGTATTCAGAATAAAGCAATGCAGACCTGGGCGGTAAGAGAGTTCTAAATGAGGAATAGTGTATTCAGATTAAAGCAATGCAGACATGAGGGGTAAGAGAAGAAGGTTCTAAATAAAGGAAAGTGTGTTCAGATTAAAGCAATGCAGACCTGAGTGGTCAGAGAAGAAGATTGTAATAAGGGAGAGTGCAGACATCTGGAGAAAGAACTAAGGTAGAGACTAGATGTGGAGGAGAATGGACCTTGTGAAATGGGCAGACAGAAGAAGAAATGAAGCTGTGTTGGAAAGGGTGGGTGAAGAAGGAATGATGCTGAAACTGATCAGAAAGAGGAAAAGGAATTGGTTGGGTCACTGGTTGAGAAGAAACTGCCTTCTGAAGGATTCTCTGAAAGGAATGGTGAACGGAAGAAGAGTTCGTGGCAGAAGAAGATATCAGATAATAGACGACGTTAAGGTATATGGATCATATGCGGAGACTAAGAGGAAGGCATACGATAGAAAAGATGAAGAATGCTGGGCTAGCCGTGAAAGTCCTGTCCTTGGGCAGAACACTATATTAATGAATGACATCCGATTGAGTTGAACTATAGACACAGAATATTAATAAAATCCGTCAAAAGTTAGGAGAAATCGGAGTATACAAAACATATCCTATAGCAAAGACCTTTCTTGAAGTTTTATAATACTTTATGCTCGACTATGCCGAAATGTAGTAATTATACACCTGGTAGCAGTCCTTTAATGCATGTCAATCAATTTCCAGTTTATATCAAAATTAGTTCATGTTATTCTCTATATTATATCAAGGTCAATGACATTATTGTTCCTCGAAAATCCAATACTGTCGCAGAAGGTTATGTTCTGTTACTATAATAATTATCGTTAATTGTAAATAATATTCAAATAAATTCAATTTGTCATCTCGTTTTTCAATTCTAAATCAATTTCAAGTTTATATCAAAATTAGTTCATGTTATTCTCTATATTATATCAAGGTCAATGACATTATTGTTCCTCGGAAAAAATCAATACTTTCGCGTCTGCGCTCATCTCACAATTTACGAGCTATGCACAAGGTCACTTCCGCTCTTCAGTCAGATACGAATAAAATGAATACTTCTGAATAATTTCAAGTTAGAAATATGGTCGAGCATAAAAAGTCGTATGAAACTTGCCTATAATGGTAATTAAAACGGTCGTATGAAAATTATGAAACTCGCTTGCACTCGTTTCATAAACAAACATACTCGCGTCTTAATTACTATCATTATAGGCTCGTTGCATAATGTACTACTTCCTTATAGGCACTTCATATAATGAAATCTTAATAAGAGATTAAAACTACCGGGATTTGAGCCAGAACCTTCTGATTATAAACCGATGCAGCAGCAATTGATGTAAAGACAATCCCATGACCTGCTACAACTAAGGAAAATTGAGTTCAACTTGTCATTTAAAATTTACACCGGAAGAAAATATTTATTCATTAAACCGAATAAAACAGAAATTTTGCACCTGCTGGATTCTCTGACCCTTTCCCACTTGGCTGGTCGCTGGTCCCACTTAGCAAGCAGCTGAGACACAGATCAGCTAGAGATTCAGAAGGCAGTTCGTGCTGGTTAAAATTGTAGATAATAGTATTAATTAACTCTTTGTTTAAATTCGGTTCGTAGAAGACAGCCTACATAATTATCAGTTACGCAGGTTCCCTGCCGTGCTTGGATGTGTCATTACGACCTCACAGCACGCGTGCCAACCGGTAATAATTTCCAATTTGTGCTTCAAAAGTTTTGTCACTAATACATGCCAGACACGTGACTTGTTTGTTTGAATTTATGAATTGTCAACATATGAAATTATCTCACAAGGTTGATGGGACATCTCTTATCATTTCAAGGTCATAGAAATGAATTTTTAATTTCATTATTCATCGTGACTTAAGGAATGTATCGCCGTGCCATTGTCTTAATTTATAATGCACTGGGTTTCTATGGCAGAGACTAGGGTTCAAATACAGGCGACTGTGAATCGAAATTTTGAAAGACAAAAATTGTAATGATTTTCTTGGATAGTAATGTTTCTCCTCACTTTATACTGTATTTTGCTCTTCCTGCATTACATAGGCCTACTGTCGTAGTTCATCACGTATGCCAGAATCCTATTACTGTCATTTGTTCACAGATTTAACACACGAAATACTAGAGTGGTTTGGCTTTAGGCAGGGAAAAGGTACGAAGGATGCAATTGGATTACTACGGTCAATTGGCGAAAGAATCTAGAGAAGTGTAGGCCCATATATAGTATTTGTGAACTTAGAAAATGCGTTTGACAGAGTGGATTGGAACAAACTGATGGACATCCTGAAGAAGATTGGTGTGGACTAGAAAGATAGGAGTCTGTTCAGTAATCAACGAGTCAAAGTCAGGGTAGGAGAAGAAATGTATGAAGGAAGTGAAATAGGGAGAGCAGTACGACAAGGATGCCCTTCATCACCTACCCTGTTCAACATCTACTTACATGATTTGGTGAACAACTGTTTTCAGAACTTGGGAGAGGTGATAGTAGGACGAAGAAGAATAAAGTGCATAAGATTTGCTGATGATACGGCGTTGTTAGCAGAGCTGTGAGCAGTTTGGGATGAAGATAAATATCAACAAGACGAAAACCATGGTTGTCGGAAGTAAAAATAAAAGAGGTCAACTCGTGAATACTAAATGAGGCAGTAGAGCAACTGGACAGCTTCAAATACTTTGGATGTACTATAAGCAGTAACATGAGCTGCTGCCAGGAAGTCTGAAGGAGGATAGCAATGGCCAAGGAAGCTTTTAATAGAAAAAGGAGCATCTTCTGCGGACCTCCGGAAAAAGAACTAAGGAAGAGACTGGTAAAGTGCTTTGTATAGAGAGTGGCATTGTATGGGGCAGAAACATGGACATTACGAGGAAGTGAAGAGAAGCGACTAGGAGCATTTAAAATATGTGAAATGGACACATAAAATAAGAAATGAATCTGTGTTGGAAAGAGTGGGTGAAGAAAGAATGATACTGAAACTGATCAGAAAGAGAAAAACGAATTGGTCGCGTTACTGGCTGAGAAAAAATTACCTACTGAAGGATGTACTGGAAGGAATGGTGAACGGGAGAAGAGTTCGGGGCAGAAGAAGATATCAGATGATAGGACGACATTAAGATATATGGATCATATGCGGAGACTAAGATGAAGGCAGAAAGTAGGAAAGATTGGAGCAGAATATGTATGTATGTATGTATGTATGTATGTATACTTGTACTATGTATACAGAGTGTTTCCGAGGAGGTATTACAAACTTCCAGGGATGATGGAGAAGGGCACATGTATCAATTTGAGGTAAGGAACTCTGGTCCGGAAATGACCGAGTCGGAAGTTACAAGCAAAAATAGTTGTGTGGAAATGAAATAATTTTATTCCTTTGTACACCTTATTTATGTGTATTTATCTGTACATCTTACACATACTGTATTCATCTGACGTTGTTTACGTTGTCTACTTACAGTATTCCATTCAGTGCGCTGTCTGAGGGGTGGGGACAGGAAACTACACTAAGGCAATGCAGATGGCGTAATGTGTAACGGACACGGTCGGTCCTGATATGCACGCCTGTAGACAGCAGTGTATGTGTACAAGTTACAGTGTCCAGTCGATCAGTCCTAGTGAAATGGAGGAGTACACGAGAGCGGAATATGCAGACCTGATTTTCGAATACGGATGAGCCAATGGGAACAGTAGACAAGCTCACAGATTA
This sequence comes from Periplaneta americana, assembly GCF_040183065.1. Taxonomy (NCBI): domain Eukaryota; kingdom Metazoa; phylum Arthropoda; class Insecta; order Blattodea; family Blattidae; genus Periplaneta; species Periplaneta americana. The sequence continues at coordinate 21,583,657 of NC_091130.1, forward strand.
TATCGGGCTAAGTACCCACGTAGGAGACATCCGGTCCATACCATCTTTCCACGACTGTTCCAAAAGTTAAGGGAAGGAGGGCACGTGGTGCCAAATTACAATTCCATTTCCACACAACTATTTTTGCTTATAACTTTCGACTCGGTCATTTCCGGACCAGGGTTCCTTATCTCAAATTGATACATGTGCCCTTCGCCATCATCCCTCGGAAAGTTTGTAACACCACCTCGGAAACACCCTGTATAGTTAACTAGTATTGATTCTCATAACTTAAATACCCCATTCAGACTTAAGTTGACACCATTTATTTTTCACTGTATCATGGCAGCACAAGGTTTCGGTAATGTCAACTTCCTGTAGGAACGGAGAGTGACGTTACGTGTTCCCAGAAGGACAGGACTTCGGGTCGGCGTTCTGCTCGACGTGTTTTATTTTCGAATTATTCGAGTCAACCTGGGGAACGAGTCCGCAGTTGACACGGTCCATCGCGACGTTGGGCGAATTCTTCCGGGAACGACAGCAGACGAACACGTGTTCAGCCTTTGTACCGCTGCGTCGTGATTCTGAGGCAAGCACGTACTCAAATATCACGACTGTGATTGGTGTAGCTGTTTGAAAAGTTTCTGAACTAAAATCAATCTTGAGAATCTTCCTTCAGCAACATGTCTGTCTGTGACTGTTACGATAGTCCTTTTGATACGGGGCTTATTCTTCACAATCATTATACAGGGACATCATTTTATTTTTACTAACAATCCTAATATTAACTTGGCTATACCTTTGGATCAACGGTTGTGAACCGGAAATACCGTTTGCTACCACCTTCCACGACTGGAGTTCGATGATATTGGCGTAAAATGCAAACAAATCACTTTACTAGGTATAGGAGGGAAGAAAAGTAGTTCATCCATTTACGTAAACAAGGAAATGTCACGCTTTTGAGTTTGATAATTTTCATTAGGGTTTTGTTTAATCAAAATACAGTACAGTATTAACAATGAGTGTTTTTACTCACGAACTGAGCTGCCCACGTATTCATTATACAGTTATATTATACTGTCTACAGCACATTAGCGTACAATATAGAGAATGAAGTTAAATTGAAAAATAATCATAATATGGATATTTAAACACATTTTTGAAAATGGTGGCCGTTCATTTCGATACAGGCTTCAGTTCTAATGTGCGTATTATCGCACTATAGACTACTGTACCTAATTCCAATTACCAGTTTCGTCCTTCGTACTAGTAACTCATGTTGAAATAATTCTGTACCTACTCTGTAAAAGAGTACCTAACGTACTGTAAATTCAATCTTCACTTCTGCTCGACCCGAAAAGATAAAATTTCTCACACATGCTATCTACTGTCCGTCCAAGTGGTTATGTCGTAGAAAGATGAGAAATCACGTGGCAGTTAATTACTTGACTAGACCCTTTTATTTAAGTTATTTTAAACAGTTGTGTAATATTACATAGACGTTCGATTCCTAACAGAGGCGAATAGAAGCTGGTGGGGGAAACCGGGATACGACGTAGGCAAATGGACGACAGTACCTGTGTGAAAATGATTCAATATTGAAAGCTCTTTCGTCACTGGAAAACGCGAACATGTTTTTGGAACGTACTGTTCATTATGACCGTAAGACTACTATGACTGCATAATGCGGTCTTGGGTCTGTGTAGAGGACGGTTGAACTTCATTAGTAGAAGAGGTGGGAGTGAAGTACATTCAAAAACTCAGGTACAATAAAAATTGAAGTAAAAATAAAATGATATCCCTGTATTAGTCATATAATGCCTTTACTTTTAAAAAGCAGTGTACCATTTAAGTCAATTTCCATCTTCTCCCTTAAAATGTTTATGATTTTATGGCGTGTTTATTAGATAATTTTAACGACGTTATAATAACTACATGATTATTTAGCTCCGATAGAATTGGTGATAGCGAGATAGTATTTGGCTAGATGAGGCCTAGAATTCGCCGTAGATTAATTGACATTCATCTTACTACGGTTAAAGAAAACCTCGGGAAAAGAAAACAATCAGGTAATCAGCCAAAGAGGTAATCGAATCCCGTCCTAACGCATCTCCATCTTGTACAATACAATACTAATACAATACAAGGGGGTTAGTATCAATAATTAATACAAGACAAATATATACGCAGCGTTGTTGAATATCATGGGTTAGAAATTGAGTACTTTTCTTTAATTTGGCCCTGTTTTATTTTCATATCTATAGGGAGGCTATTAAAAAAATTGGTGCCATATAACACACTTCTTTTTGATAACATGACATACTTGGCTATGGAGTGTGAAAGTCATTTTTGACGAGTATTTATGCTCAGAATTGTTGTCTTAGTTACAAATTTTTTGTCCACACCTGTAGAGTAACGGTTAGCGCGTCTAGCCGCGAAACCAGGTGGCCCGGGTTCGATTCCCGGTCGGGGCAATTTACCTGTTTGAGGTTTTTTCCGGAGTTTTCCCTCAACCCAATATGAGCAAATGCTGGGTAACTTTCGGTGTTGGACTCCGGATTCATTTCACCGGCATTATCACATTCATCTCATTCAGACGCTAAATAACCTAAGGTGTTGGTAAATTGTCGTAAAATAACCTACTAAAATAAAAAAATAAAATACGAACTTTTCACATTACATGCGAGGAATTTCATTAATGAAAAAAAATATACTGGCAAGTCATGAGCATTATGTATAGTTTTTTTAATTGGTCCTACACGAGTCCCTAGATTTGGTACCTACTGTTATTCTAACCCATGTATTGTGGGTCCCTATCACCACGGAATGGCGCGTCCTCAGGTTGCGGATCGAGGAGACGGCCTCCAGACATGGAGGGTAGCTGTGAATATACTGAATAAGCAGTATATGAGGGGTGGTCCTCCAGCTTGGGGGTTGGGCGAAGGGCTAGCAATTCATCACCGTAAAAAAAGGCTTGTTACGAAACCTCAAAATAAGCCTTGGAACGGCATAATTAGGAACATTGAATCCTGACGTTTGAGATGGGCAGGGCATGTAGCACGTATGGGCGAATCCAAAAATGCATATAGAGTATTAGTTGGGAGGCCGGAGGGAAAAAGACCTTTGGGGAGGCCGAGACGTAGATGAGAAGATAATATTAAAATGGATTTGAGGGAAGTGGAATATGATGATAGAGACTGGATTAATCTTGCTCAGGATAAGGACCAATGTCGGGCTTATGTGAAGGCGGCAATGAACCTCTGGGCTGCTTAAAAGCCAGTAACTAAGTAAGTAAGTACTATTATTCTAATTGCTCTTTTTTGTAGTAGGAATATACGGTTACTATCTATAGAAATTCCCCTGAATATTATTCCAAAAATCATTACTGAGTGGCTGTATGCAAAGTATATTGTTTTTAAGGAACTAAGATTTACTATCTCTTGCATAAATCTAATAGCAAAACATGCTGAATTTAGTTTGGGGGTAATTTCTTTAATATGACTATTTATTTCAATTTAATATATTATTGATTTGTAAGCTAAGAAATTTGGTTGTAGTCAAGAAATGAATGACCTGGAAAAATAAAAAGAAGAGATGGCGATTTTGTGGAAGGAATGGGAGTACAGACTGAAGATGTTGAGGATATTTGAGGATCATAAATGTAATACGAATATTTAAAAATGAAACGTAACGCAGACATCATATATTGGCACAGATACGTAGATGACATACTAATACTATACAAAGGAAACAAAAGACAGATCCAAAACCTACATCAACACATAAACAAAATACACCCAAAGCTACACTACACATTAGACATTGAAGACAACAAATCCATAAATTTTCTAGACATCACAATAACAAAAGTAGACAATAAACACACATTCAAAGTATACAGAAAACCCACAACAATAACAACTTGCATACACAACACATCCAACCACCCAACACAACACAAACAAGCTGCATTCCGAACAATGGTACACAGACTACTCAACATACCAATGAGCCAACATGCTTTCAAAGAACTAAACACAATCAAACGGATACAACCCCAACATAATACACAACATAATAAGTAAGACAAAACATAATCACAAAAAAAACACATAAGAATACAACACAAACACAAGAACACAAAAAATACATCACACTAACTTACGAAAACAAAAACACACAAGATTGCGACCTCATTCAAGAAATTAAATTACAACATCGCATACAGAACAAATAACACTCTACAAAAACATCTCAACATACAAACAAACAAATACAACCACACAGGCATATACAAACTCAAATGTAACACCTGGAACAACTTCTACATAGGACAGACAGGCAGATCATTTCAAACACGTTACAAAGAACACATCACAGCCATAACAAAATTACAAAACACTTCCACATAATATGCAGAACACATCACAAATGCTAACCACACCTACAGAGACATCAACACAACCAATACGCCAGAAACTAAACACACTAAAACAATATGAAATATACAGACACACGAAAGCACACCCTAATGAAATTCTCAACACACAACTCAATTTCAGAACATACGCTCTTTGACTCCACATTACACTACACAAACACACCCTCACAGGAAACAAAACAAGAGGCGCCAAGACCAGCAACGTCCAGTTCTGAAGAAGACCAATAACAGGTCGAAACATGTAAACCAGGAACGATAAAATTTAACACGAGAAAGTCATATAATAAATATTCCGAAATAAAAGTTGTATTAAAAACAGAGGAGAAGTCCTTAGCATCAGTCCATTTCATATACTTACGATATTCGAGAGCCTTGCGGTCTCCATGGCAACACGTGAACTGGTCTGGCACTCAGCACTGTGGCGAGCCTCCAACCACACAATCCCGCGTTCAACCCCATAAGCGAGGAGAGGGGTTTGTGGCTATCTTGAGCGCACCTCCGTCCCACAAGTTTCTGGTGCGCTAAAAGCTACTTTCATTATTCACAGAGCTGTCCGCAGAGTGATCTTGGGGTCCCGGCCCTGCAATTAGGACAGCATGCTTCATCCAGAGTGTCGCACAACTCGGTGAACAGAAATCTCAAAGCCTTGAGTCAGTAGGAACTTCGCGTTAATTTTAAGAAAAGAAACGAAATACATTCAATTTAATACTTAAAAAATTAATTAGCATACATAAATCACACTATAATAAATTATATTATATCATGTAAACGTTAAGGCATGTGTGTCAGTGAAACTTAGAGCAGAGTCCGTATAGGTCAGCTTCTGTCTGATGCTTTTCCAATTCACTGCGGGATAAAGCAAGCAGATGCACTATCACCTTTACTTTTTAACTTCGCTCTACTGGGTGTTCATTTCAAAGTTTGCCATGACGTCACTGTTGATGAGTCAGCGATTTGAAGCGAGTTTCAGCTTTTGTGTCGGAGGAGTTGCCTATTAATCAAGGCGTTCAATCTGAACTTGAGAAAGTGTACGGTATAACTTGAACGTCGTAGCAACAGATGGCGGTCTGTAAAGTCTGTGTGCTGCAATAACCTCTTTCGAACTGTGTTTTGCGCGGGCAAGTCGTACGCAGGGTATTTGTTATCATCGGTTGCGTGCGGCAACATTCCACAATACAAATAAAATTCTCCGTGTCCGTGTTGATCGTCGAAGTTAATGTCAACAAATACGTAAGTAATCGTCTTGACCCTCTCCCCATATCCCGACAGTAAGAAAAAACTCACCTCAGTACATGTTTCGAAACAGTTCACATTCCTGCCACTACAGGCGTTACCGTACGTATCGCCAAGTACTCATCTGAATGAACGCCGTACTTGCTAGAAAACTTCTCTGGCAGATAAGTAATATACCTCTGCGGAAGTGTAGGAAGATTGAATTCTCTAGGCTCAACGGCTAGCCACGTGACGATATACAGCGAGCCATGACACACTTTGAACTGAAAACCCAGTAGAGTATGCCATTAGGAAAGTCCAGGATAACAGAGAGGGTTTGGAATTGAACGGGTTACATCAGCTTCTCGTCTCTGCGGATGCCGTGAATATGTTAGGAGAAAATCCACAAACGATTAGGGAAAACACGGGAATTTTACTGGAAGCAAGTAAAGCAATAGGTATGGAAGTAAATCCAAAAAAGACAAAGTATAAGATTGTCTCGTGACCAGAATATTGTACGAAATGGAAATATAAAAATTGGAGATATATCCTTCGAAGAGGTGGAAAAATTCAAATATCTTGGAGCAACAGTAACAAATATCAATGACACTCGGGAGGAAATTAAACGCAGAATAAATATGGGAAATGCCTGTTATTATTCGGTTGAGAAGCTTCTGTCATTTAGTCTGCTGTCAAAAAATCTGAAAGTTGGAATTTATAAAACGGTTATATTACCGGTTGTTCTGTATGGTTGTGAAACTTGGACTCTTACTTTGAGAGAGAAATAGAGATTAAGGGTGTATGACCTTAGGCTTTCCCGGCGTTTAATATAGAATAACTCTTCTCGGCTTCTCAGTCAGGTGAGTTGGAGATTAGCTTCCAAGCTTTCGACGGCTAGCTCTGCCGGGATGAAGAAGATGGCAGAGCTAGCCGTCGAAAGCTTGGAAGCTAATCTCCAACTCACCTGGCTGAGAACCCGAGAAGAGTTATTCTAGAGATTGAGGGTGTTTGAGAATGAGGTTCTTAGGAAAATATTTGGAGCTAAGAGAGATATGAAGTTACAGGAGAATGGAGAAAGTTACACAACGCAGAAACATTGTATTCTTCACGTGACATAATTAGGAACATAAAATCTAAACATTTGAGATGGGCAGGATATGTAACACGTATGGGGAAATCCAGAAATGCATATAGAGTGTTAGTTGGGAGGCCAGAGGAAAAAAGGTCTTTGGAGAGACCGGGACGTAGATGGGAGGTTAATATTAAAATGGATTTGTGGGAGGTGGGATATGATGATAGAGACTGGATTGATTTGCACAGGATAGGGACCGATGGCGGGCTTATGTGAGGGCGGCAATGAACCTGCGGGTTCCTTAAAAGCTGTTTGTAAGTAAGTAAGTAAGTAAGTAAACATATTTTACTTTGAATTAAGTCTTTGCCAAAAAATGGCATAATTTTTGTTTTATTAGTTGAAATTTCCATGTTATATTGACCAGATATTTATGGTGACTATGAAGCGATCTTTGTAAATCATTTTCTGAAGATACTAGTAGCACCAGATCATCAGCGAAAAGTATATCACTGATTTGAAAAAAAATTTTAATGGTATTTTGCCTGTATTTTATAAAGTAGTAGCAGTAGTGTGAAGAAGTAGTGTCGTAATAGGAAGTTCTGAAAAATATTCTATGAAATAATGTAAAGCTTAATAAGTTGGGATAAAAATCTGTGAGAACAATGATTACTTTCCTTGATATTCTGTGTAGTCATGGGACGAGTTCAATCAAGTTTTATTTCCAAATCGGCGTGGAAAGTGGATGAGCACGACACGAAGTACAGAAGAAAGCGAGCTCTAGTTAGTTCCATTCATCTCCATCTGTGAACAATGGTGAACAAACTGGAGGTCTCCTAGGCAGCAAACAAACACCAATCGAAACGATTCGGTCGTTACTACAGCAACGAGATATATCGATAACATCTCTCGTTGTTCGACTTTCTGCTATAGGAAAAAAAAGAACGAGACTGCGAAGTGTGGAGGAGGGAGGAGGGGGAGAAAATAAGAAGAAGAAAACTACAGAAGACGCTCGAACCGAGAATTTCTTCTTACTCTCCCCTCTCCCCTCCTACTTTTTCCAGCCCACCTCTTCATTTTCGTTTTTTTCCCCATTCTTCTTTACTCTTCCATACGTCGTATTCTGTCTCTTTTCTATTTTATTGGTCTCCAATGGCCGCCTTTCTCGTGTCTGTCGCGCGAAAAGAAAAGAAGTCTGTTTAATAGGGGATGAAACCACTCCACCCATCATCAAACCTGCTGCTCTGCACTAGGGGCCTGAATTAGAGTTAGAGTGTTATATGTCTCATAGCCATGTGAGATAGATTAGGATTCTTATCATGCTCTCATCTGGTTGTGTTTGAAGATACTCCTTAGAGAAAGTGAGGAATATTGCGTATACTTTAGTGCTAAGTAATTTGAAGTAATGTATTTCTTTGAATCTAACAGAACCATATTCGAATATGTCGAGTATGTGTGTATGTATATGAACAAATGTAATTTAAAATTCTTTCAATCATTTATTATCATAACACACTGCTCTCGTATTAAATTGAAGCATATTGGAATTAAATGAATGGCTTTCTCAAAACACGCTATGAAAATGCTTCATATGGAACAATTTTTATCTCGAAAAGGAAAAAAAAAAAAACAGGAAAATTGTATTTAACATTTTGTTTTAAATATCTCAAAGAAAAACCTTATAAATTTAACAACATTACGTACGGTTAAGTAAGGGTGATTCACAAGAAGTGCATATTCCCGAAGACATTTTGAGCATAGAAGTTATATAAACATGGGTCCTGTTCTCAGTATTTTCAATGTTACACTAATTTGAAGTTGTTAAAAATACCTTTTTTCTTTAGTTTTAAGGGTAAAAGAAAATTACAGTTATATGTTGTTAATTCCGTAGTTCCTTCATACAGAAGTTTTGTTCAATTTGTAGTTACAAAATTACATTTTTTTCTTATCAGAAAAATTGTTACAAATCACGTTATTCTTGTATACTCTTTAAGACTGTACTGTACATTAGGATGCAAAATTGAACCGTAAAGTATCAAGTTGCTACAAGTGGTGTGATCTGTAACAATTTTTGTGATAAGTGTTGTTGTAGTGACGTATGCTGTGATGGGACCTATGAAACAGCATTCTCAAATGACGTGATATTGAAGAATTTTCTTCAAAATTTATTAGTATTTTAATCCTAGAAGGTAAAATTTTCTTCTCTTCAAATGCTAATTATGAGATTATACTAGGGCGTTCGATAAGTAATGGCAACTATGCTGTAAATCAGTACTCCTAGCGGTGACCATTGAAATCTTGTACTACGTAATACAGCAGAAATTGTTTCATAAATTGACAATATTGTAAGTCTCGAAGTAGTCTATTTTGTAAAGACAGTGGCTGTTTCTGATTTGTAGTAAACAATAAAGCTCTAAAGGTACGAACTAAGGTACTTCATAAAAATCCATGTTGCAAGAGAAAAACATGCAACTCTGTGCTTTAGGGCATTACCATACTGAACTTGCAAGTTGGGTGGAAGCGAGGCATTCGCTTTGAATCAAGAGTTGACATCCGAAGAGCTTTAGATTGATCAGTGAGAGAGATATCCAGAAATGCTGCTGCAGATGGAGTCCGCCGACTTTGAAGAATTTGGCAACGTACTAGTATTGTTGACATGAGAGGAGACTATATTTGAAGTATGTAATGCCAAAAGTCAACTAAATAAATTTAGTGTGAAACCATTTTAAGCGTAAAATAAAACCCATGCATTTATCTATTGAAAAGACGATGTTTTGAGATTTATATCACATAGAATTCCGTATGTGGTGCTTACTTACTTACTTATGGTTTTTAAGGAACATAAGTCCGCCATTGGTCCCTATCCTGTGCAAGATTAAGCCAGTCTCTATCATCATATCCCACCTCCCTCAAACCCATTTTAATATTATCCTCCAATCTACGTCTCGGCCTCCCCAAAAATCTTTTTCCCTCCGGTCTTCCAACTAACACTCTATATGCATTTCTGGATTCGCCCATACGTGCTACATTCTCTGCCCATCTCAAACGTCTGGATTTCATGTTCGTAATGATTTCAAGTGAAGAATACAATGCATGCAGTTCTGCGTCGTGTAACTTTCTCCATTCTCTTGTAACTTCATCCCTCTTAGCCCCAAATATTTTCCTAAGAACCTCTACTTTCCTTTCTCAAAGAGAGAATTCAAGTTTCACAACCATACAGAACAACAGGTAATATAACTGTTTTATAAATTCTAACTTTCAGATTTTTTGACAGCAGACTAGGTGACAAAAGCTTCTCAACCGAATAATAACAGGCATTTCCCATATTTATTCTGCATTTAATTTCCTCCCGAGTGTTATTTATATTTTTTTCTGTTGTTCCTAGATATTTGAATCTTTCCACCCCGTCAAAGGATAAAATTTATCTCCAATTGTTATAGTTCTATTTCGTAGAATATTCTGGTCACGATACATAATCATATACTTTGTCTTTTCGGGATTTATTTCCAAACCTATCGCTTTACTCACTTCAAGTAAAATTTCCATGTTTTCCCTAATCGTTTGTGGATTTTCTCCTAACATACTCACGTCATCCCGTGTATGGTGCTTAATAATAATAGGCCTCGGAAAGAATGTAGTTATACAATAAGCAATTGCTGTTAGCCTAATCATAACTCAAAAAGGTTTAGGCCTACATTCGAATCTGTGCTATATATAATAATAATTTATTTATTTTATTTTATTTATTATTAATATTTGTGTGCTGAACAACAGCCAGAGGCCAATTATAGTTCAGCACAATACACAAACAGAAGATACTAAGGTGCAAAACAAAAATAAATAATATCTTAAATAACAAAAACATACATGAATACAATTGAGTACAAACAGTAAAAACTAATAATCAAAACGAAACTAAACCTTAAAAGGATCTAAATTGTGCCCATGCAAATTGGCATATTTTATGCATCTACACACTGGAGAAAGTGATTTTGAATTTCGGTTATAAAAATTTTTTTGAAATCTTAAACCTTTTGTAGGAATACGAAGGCTGATATTGTTTATGATATACTCACAATCAATATCACCCTTGATAACTTTGCAAAAAAATTGATAATCAAGGTTTAGACGTCTAGCATAAAGGCTACAACAGTTAAAATATTTACAGGTAATATCATAGTTAAAGTCAGTGGAATTGGGTATATATCGAAAAGCACATAAGGAAATAAATTTTCTTTGAATATTTTCCAATTTAACCGAATCGGTTGAAGTAATGGAATTCCAGGCTACAGATGCATATTCAAGTTTAGAGCGAACCAAAGTAAAGTATAGAATTAATAGTGACTCAGGAGTAGAAAAAGAATAGGTTATAGACATTATTAAACCAAGCATTCTTATTGAATGATTATAAATATATTGAACATGATCGTGAAAGTATAATTTAGGATCGAGTAGTACGCCAAGATCTTTTATAGAATTTTTCCTAATAATACAGGCGTTATTAAGAGAATAATTAAATTTTATGGAAGTAGTTTTTCGAGAGTACGAAATGACAAAAGTTTTTGTTTCATTAATTTTCATTTCATTAATGTCAGACCAAAGTTCAATGGAGTTAATATCATTTTGAAGAGTTTGGCAATCGGCAGAACTATTTATTGAGCGAAAGATTTTGAGATCATCAGCAAATAACAGGTAGTTTGAACTTATTCTTTTACATATGTCATCAATAAATAATAAAAATAATAGAGGGCCCAATGTAGATCCTTGGGGAACTCCACATAAACAATTAAATGGGTCCGAGAGAGAATCACCAAGACGAACACAACATTGTCTATTAGTTAAATAGTTTTCAAACCAGCTCACGTGGTTAGAAGAGAGACCAAAGTTTTTTAATTTATTTATCAGAATATTGTGAGGTACAACATCAAACGCTTTGCTAAAGTCGATATAAATTGAGTCAATTTGACCTTGGGTTTCAACAACAGGCATAACAAGATTAATAATAATAATAATAATAATAATAATAATAATAATAGGCCTCGGAAAGAATATAGTTATACAATAAGCAATTGCTGTTAGCCTATTCATAACTCAAAAAGGTTTAGGCCTACAGTCGAATCTGTGCTATATATGATAGTCGTAATGATTATAGTGATGGTGGTAGTGATGGGGAACGATTTTATTGAGCTTACGGCAGTAACGTTACTGATCAAACAAAACACAATCACTTTTTCGTGTTAAGTTTTTGTAGCCATGGAGACGGCAAGATTGTCTCAGAATTCGACCTGTTTATCAGGCTTGGCTATCAAATTACGCAGTGCGGAATCTCTTCGTGTTTTCTTTTAAGACAATTCTTCTCTTTTTTTATTTTGAGAGCAAGGCGGTTCTGGTATTAATCTGAAGTCAAAGAAGCTGTGAAGATGTATTTCCATTACTTACAAGCTCTGTTTTGTTAACTATCACAAAGAACAAGATATATTTTCAAGTAGTTACAAGTGTATTAGATGGTACCGCCTTATCTCTCTGAGAAGTGGTCTCTAGTTCACACTAGATGGCAGTGAAGTATTATCGGCTGTTTTTCTTTCAAGTGGTGATATTTTAAATCTCGGTGAGCTTGATGATTCTTTTTATATCTCTTTCATCTTTGAAACTGTGATGAAGGATACTGAATACTCGTACCTGCCCAGGAAGATTTTATGTTGTTGGTTTTTTATTCTTCCGTTGTACAGAGCGTTACCAGAAACTATCATGACGCTGAAAAAAATCAATATCCAGATTTTCTTGTAAATGTAAGTTTTCTATATTCCTGATATCGGAAAAAATTATCGCGTCTGTCGTCAATCAGCTGTCTGTCTGTCTGTGTAAGTCTTATAGGCTAGTTATTTTTCCTCGGATTTTGATCGTAGGAGTCAATTTATTAGAGAATTATGCATATGAAATGTAATACAGTAGAACTTGGTTATAGCGACCTCGTTTTGTGCGACACCTCGCCTATAACGTCAAATATTCTGTGGTCCCAACTAATTTCCCAAGACATATGCTTTTCTACCTTGCTTAATACGACAAACGTATATGCGTCTACCTCGCATATAACGTCATTTTCAACCTCAGTTTGGAATAAGATTTTCTAAGAAACAAAGTATCTTAAGAAATATTTTGTTTAAATCTGACCCTGACAAATTCTTTACAGTCTCCTTCTGTCATAGACCTCTGGAATGCAGGCGGATTCCCCACCCCATTGTAACCTGCCCGAATTCATGCGGTATTAGATAATTTTCGACAAGAAGTTTTCACTAAGTGCACGCATTTTAACGCAGTGTGGCCACTAAAAGAAGTGAGTGACGCTTTAGAAGTCATTAGAATTATGAACATGTTCTATGAAGCTAGGGAAGGGAGCAGAGAAATTGCAACTGAAATTATGAACATAGAAATTAATTTAGCCCTAGAAAGTGTGTATTGGGCAAGTAGAAGACAACAGAGTAAAATGACTGATTACTCCACTTCTAACTAAAATAGTTTGGTGAGTACTGAACAAACTGTTTTAATACAGAATACTGTATTTATAACTGTACGCCTACATGTATTTTATTATGTTCGTTGTAGGCTTAAAAGTCAATACATAAATCTAAAATAAGTCTAATTAAGTTTGTTATTTTTCATTTTCCACCTCACAAGATTGATAATGTGAATCTCGGTTACTGCGACACTCGTTTATAACAAAATAATTTTTAAGGTTCCTTGGATGTCGTTATAACCAAGTTCTACTGTATTTTTACTTAAACTCAAATTTGTTTTTAGTTCGGCCTCTTGGTCTAATGGTTAGCAATGCTGACTCATAACCAGATGGTTTCGGGTTCGATTCCCGACTCTGATAGTAGTTTTTTCCTTGGTAAGGAATTATTCCTTGAGATCTATAGCTTTGGTTTTTGTGTTGTCCTAAGAGGAGAGGACGGTATTTTTTGGTGAAAAAATGAGTAAAATAAAAAAAAAAAACTTTTCTTTAAAATGCTCTGTAATGTGTGGAATACATTGCATAACATTTTGTGGGCATTTGAGCCCTTATCGGATGTTGAGACGCCAATTTTAAACTTCCTGCGCTTTGGATTTTTAAATCACACCGCCGTTTGATTGTAGTTTCGGGAAATTCATTTTTTTGCTACATTGCGAGACAAAAATCGATATAATTTCTGAACTGTTAAAGATACATGCATGAAATTTAATACACACATTCTCTAGACTATTAGGAAACTTTTCTCTATAACAGAATTTTCGTAATCGATTTCATTTTAAAAATATGTCTTTCTGTTTGCAAGAAAGAAAATAAAAAAGTGTTACAACACTGAATACCGTGAAGCTCTTTAATTATAGACATTCAATGTAATTAGGCATATGTTATGTTGCAAAGGATATTTTTAGTACACTGATTAACATAGCTATAATGATGCATCATATACAGTAACAAGGGTAATATTTTGGCACATAAAATGCCGATTAAATCTTGCGAAAGTACACTAAAATTTTGCACAAAGAAGTGAGATTCTTTTAATGAGCAAAATGGCGTAGTTATCTAAATCTACAACACATACTTTACTTTTTATATGAGAGTGGAGATATTTTGTCTGAAAATAATTGTATTGTACATGACGCATAATTAGAGACAAGCCCTGTTTTCAAGTCCATCTTTCATGACGTAAGAATGTTTGCAGCCTATAATTAGAGCCGCCACTTGAAAATGATATGTATGAAAATGTTAGCTGCCGCACAGCATGCAACCTGCAGGATATGTCCAATAACACTGAATCTGATGTGGTTTTATTCAGTTTTGTCACTAGACTGTATTATAGGCCTACTACCTTATTGCCCCTCATTTTCATCCTCAACTTTCTCATACGATGCTTTATTTCTTGGTATATTTTTCCCTGCACTTCTACTCGTAGTTACTGTACATTTCAAGTAAGAATTAAACATATTTAACTTAAATTTTGAATTCATTTTAATAAAGCTGTCATATAAGTCGAATTATAATGAAGAAATAATATAATTTTAGTTTTGTTTCCGTTTTGACTTATTTTAATGTTAACCCAGAAGTATGTTTGTTAACACATTTAATATTTTATGCTCGACCATGCCGAAATGTAGTAATTATACACCTGGTAGTAGCCATTTAATGCACCTCATTAAAGTACACCTATTCATTAAAGTTCAGGTGTTCAGCCAATGACAAGTCACCTTTGTACCGTTATAAAACCGCAAGTATCTATTATTCTCGGATATGCAATCGACAGACAATTAGCGAAAAGTCACGGAGGCTGGAAATCCAATACTGTCGCAGAAGGTTATGGTCTGTTACTATAATAATTAGCGTTAATTGTAAATAATATTAAGATAAATTCAATTTGTGATCTCGTTTTTCAATTCTAAATAAATTCCCAGGTTATATCAGACTAATGTTCATCTTATTCCCTATCAAGGTCAATGACATTCGGCCTCGGAAAAAAATCAATACTTTCGCGTCTGCGCACATCTCACAATTCAGGTCAGTTTGCACATAACCATAACATGATCTAATTTTGAATAATTTCAAGTTAGAAATATGGTCGAGCATAAAAAGTCGTATGAAACTTGTCTATAATGGTAATTAAGACGCTCGTATGAAAATTATGAAACTCGCTTGTCCTCGTTTCATAAACAAACATACTTGCGTCTTAATTACTACCATTATAGGCTCGTTACATAATGTATTATTACTTGTGAACGTTTTTGCCCATACTTCTCAACATTTATGAAGTTATTTACGACCGCAACATAATGATATTTTGTCATATACTATTAATCTATTAATCTTCGATACACAACGAACTTCTACAGCAATATGAGATTGACAATAACATCCATTATAACGATACATACTTGTAACAATTTGACTTTATTTAATATTGCAACCTTCACAATAGTGCACAGTTGAGGTTTTTTCCGGGGTTTTCCCTCAACCCAGTACGAGCAAATTTATTTATTTATTTATTTATTTATTATTTTGCTAGTAATTGTAACATAAAATATAAAATATACAGAGAAACTTTAGCTCGCCCCTGAAAGGGTAGAACTCGTGCTCATGGGCGGATTCCTGAATTGAAATTAATAATTATACAATACAATTGCAATTAATAATTATACAATACAATTTTCAATTATAGTAGGCCTATATATATTTAAATTTATAATTTTTCAATTTTTATAAAATCCATACATAACTTTTTAAATTGAATACTAGAACTATTCGAATTGACTTTCGGTGCTGGAACCCGGATTCATTTCACAGGTATTATCACCTTCATTTCACTCAGACGCTAAATAACCTGAGATGTTGATACACCGTCGTAAAATAACCCAATAAAATAAAAAAATAAAACAAACTATCACAATATTACTCGTATCACAGTATTACCAACTTTTACCCTACATATTATTGTGCTATCACCACAGGACATAATAGTTACTTATTTAACACAATATGGAGTTTCGTAGAATAGGTCCCTATACCGTAACTGCCTGATGCTACTTGTTTAATACTGGGGCTTTGTTTCGCCTGTGTGCAAAGTGACTACAATCCATTTCTTCTTACGAACCCTCTCCCATCTTGAGTGCTGAAAGAATAGGGGGAAAGCGGAGACGCTATCTTTTCTTTATTTTTCTCTCCGTCCTCTTCCCCCTCCCCGCTCGTTCACATCGATCGGTTCGCCATTACGGTGAGTGGCTGTGAAATCACAACCCCTGGCGGAGAGATATGTCAAAGTGACGGCCCACAGACGAAACAAGAGCAGCTGGACGTCGCTGAAGGAAGAGAGGAAAGGAGCGACAGCCTAAGTCATATAAATGTTTAAGACAATCACCACAATACAGGGGCGTTCCTTGTAATGTTTACAGTATGTATAATTTCTCCTAAGAGCTTCAATAATTTTCGGTAATTCTTACACCCTATGGCAGTGGTTCTCAAACTTATGAGCAGGCTTCGAGACTTCGGACCCGATAGAGCAGTTCAGTGGGAAATCCGCATAACGGCGTACTGAGTACAGTGGTAATGGGGGTACTGTAGAATGAATGCCAACAAATACGCAAAGAAAAACGCTCTGGATTTGAAGGTTCTGACGAATAATTTTGTTTTCATACAAACTGTGTCTGAAACTATTACACGGTTAGAAAAGTCAGAGCAAGAGATGCCGGAAGCCCTCAAATTAGTTGAGAAAATGATGCAGAGAATTAATGAGACATAAAGTACACCGGTTACTGAACGTGTAAAACAGAAGTGGAAATCAATTTTATGTAAAAATAACGGATATGGAACATTGTGTAACATAAACACCAAATTAGTGGACATAGAGTCACCCGGGAATAAAGGACTGTCTCTTAGAGACTGCAATGATGTTAGGTTTCTTCGTTTGCTCCTATCAAGTCATGCGACGTAGAGCGCAGCTTTCTACAGTACAAACTTTGGCTGATAACCGAAAAAGATTTACGTTTGAGACACTGAAAATGTATCTTGTAGTAGGTACATTGCAATTCGGTACTGTAACTGCACTTCCTAAAGACGACCAATAGGATAAATGAAAAAAATTAAAATTGCTACATGTTTATTTCCACAATTAACACTGTGTATATTTAAACACAAATGCTTATAAAATACAGTAGAATAAGTGCTTTTTGACATTATCATTTTGTAATGTAAGTTATATTTCCTTTCAGAATGTACATATGTGTGTGTTTCCCCATACTACCGTACTCTACTCTAAATAGCAACGTTGTTACCTCAACACATCTCTATCTACCTGCAGCGAGTCAACAACCTATAGTACATGCACAGTAAACTTATTGTATGGGAAAGTCTCGAAGACTGCTTATGAGCACTGCCACTTCACACGCTTCATTCTTCTCCATATCCACATTTCAAATGCTTCTATTCGCTTCTCTTCACTTCGTCGTAATGTCCATGTTTCTGCCATATGCAATGCCACACTCAATGCAAAGCACTTCACTAGTTTCTTCCTTAATTCTTTTTCCGAAGGTCCGCAGAAGATGCTCATTTTTCTCTTAAAAGCTTCCTTTGCCATTGCTATTCTCCTTTTGACTTCCTACCAGCAGCTCATGTTACTGCTTATAATACTCCCCAAGTATTTGAAGCTGTCCACTTGCTTTACTGCCTCATTTAGAATTCGCAAGTTTGCCTTCTTTACTTTTCTTCCTATGACCATGGTCTTCGTCTTATTAGCATTTATAATAATAATAATAATAATAATAATAATAATAATAATAATAATAATAATAATAATAATAATAATAATAATAGTAATAATAATGTTTTATTTTCGCTGGCAGAGTTAAGGCCATAAGGCCTTCTCTTCCACTCAACCAGCCTTAATCAATACAATACATATTTAAATTACGAATATTTACACTACACTTAAAAGGTTCTCCAGCAATATTCTTCAGTTAAGTTTTAACGACTCGTAGACTACATATTTATTTAAATTTAGATAAACCTATAAGGTAAAGTAGTAACTTAATTTATGAGCTAATTTAATTCAATCAATTATAATTAACTTGAGATTTGAGATAGCTAGTAAAATGATGAAAATTAATTTAATATAAGTGTACTAGAGCTATGTTACAGGGAGAAAAAAATATATATATAAATCTAAAATGTATTTCTATAATGATAATATTAATGTAATTGCCATTAGATGTTTTGAAAATCTATTTAGAGAAATCAGTGATAATAATAAGAATGGACAGATGTTAGTTTCATTATATGTAATAAATATTAATCAGCAATTAATCTGTAAAGTAAGAATTTATGTAATTTTGACCTAAATGAAGTTATTGTCCAACAACCCCTTGGCTGGTTGAGTGGAAGAGAAGGCCTTACGGCTTTAACTCTGCCAGCGAAAATAAATCATTATTATTATTATTATTATTATTATTATTATTATTATTATTATTATTACATCACTCGGTAGCGAGTTCTAATTTCTTATGTTCATCTCATACTGCTCACAGCTGTCATTTAGCTCCAGTAGCATATCATTTAGTATAATTTCCTCTTCTGCTAACAACGCCATATCATCAGAAAATCTTATGCACTTTATTCTTCTTCCTCCTACTATCTCTCCTCCCTTGTTCTGAAAACAGTTCTTTACTAAATCCTCCAAATAGATGTTGAACAGGGTAGGTGATAAAGCGCATTCTTGTCGTACTCCTCTCCCTATTTCACTTCCTTCTGACATTTCTTCTGCTATCCTGACTTTGACTCGTTGTTTCACATAAAGGTTACTGAACAGTCTCCTCTCTTTCCAATCCACGCCAATTTTATTTAGAATCCCCATCAGTTTATTCTAGTCCTCTCTGTCCTTTTCTAGGTCCACAAATACTATATACACTTCTTTATTTTTCTCTAGGCATCTTTCGCCGATTGTTCGTATCAATCCAAATGCATCTCTCGTACCTTTTCCGTCCCTGAAGCCAAACTGCTCTTCTTCCAATTGTTCTTCCATCTTAGAACATAAACGTCGGTAGAACATATATTAACATTTAATTGAATATCTGACAATCTGGCGATTCATTAATTTCTAGGTAAAGAGGCTTACATGGAGTGTTTAAGAAGGTCAAATATCTTGCATGGGTAGTACGATCTTATTAGGGCCTATTAACAACTATAAAATTACAGAGTTTATTCATTTTAGAAGGTCAACGTGTGCAAGGAAGGCCTACAAACCCAAAAAAGTCTAGGCTCTAATCCAGGGATTAAAAAAAAAGTCTTACAGCCGTCTGGATATTCCTCACAAATTTATTATGTTATTGACGAGATTTGAACTCTTGTACCTATCATGAAAAGATCTTGCCTGTGATTGTTACTGTACTACATAGACAGTCAGTGCAAATCCCCACACGCTAGGTCAAGCTGTTCTGAACCCTTGATCACGGTGTATTGATTGAATTCTATTGCTATTTCACGTATTTTTAGAGCCTGTTTAAAGTATAATTTACTGCTAGGCATAAAATTGCTACGACTGTTAATTGGACACACTAACATTCCAAACATCCGACGCTACAGAATATTAAATTATTTCGAACAGTGATTGTTTGGTGTGAACGAGAGCATTTCCAATGTTAGGTGTATAATTGAATGATATGCTGTTTAACGATTCCTTTCAGCGGTATGTCCCACACCTATTCGATTGGATTCTAAACAGAATAAATTTGTTCTGTGAAAAATTAACTTTTTACTTTTTAAAAACTGGTTGGTAGCTAATTCCCCTTTGGTTCCAGTTGTTGTTTATTCAACTTACTGCTACTCTAAAATTAGTGGTAGAAACACTTTTCTGGGACAGGATTTCTTGGAATATTTCAGGTTTTTTTCTGCTATTTACACTTAAAAAATCTACACCATAATTGCAAAAATTATGTTCATTACATAATCTTCGTTACAATATTCTCCTTTCTATATGGATATCGAGTTTCCTTTTCTTTCGATTACAGCTCTATTTTTCTCGAGATCAACAGATTTCTTATTCTCTTAAAATTATCACTATCTATGCTGACTTTATTATTATTATTATTATTATTATTATTATTATTATTATTATTATTATTATTATTATTATTATTAAAAGAACAGGTATGTACCCTGCCAAATTCCCATCTTCCTTATTTCACCTCTCGCAGGTTGGCAGATCTGATGTTACATGCGCTCTGTGAGTATTAAGAATGGCGTAAGACATTTAGTTCAGTGTTTCACCGATACAGCTGAACGTTTTGTTGCAATATAGTACTGTACATAACAATATTAAGCTACTTTAAGATCAATTGATAAACCTATTTATTTTGATGTACCGAAGTACATATGATATTTCCATGCAGATATTCTGCTTTCTCAGATGATGAGAGAGAGATGAAACGGAGAAAAATTCTCCCCGGCGCCGGGATTTGAACCCGGGTTTTCAGCTCTCCGTGCTGATGCTTTAACCACTAAGCCACGCCGGATACAATCCCGACACCGTTGCGAATCGTCTCAGATTAAGCTCCATCTCTTGGGTTCCCTCTAGTGGCCGCCCTCTGCACTACGTCATAGATGTCTATGCACGCAGGACCGTGGTCCATACATGTGTAGAGGTGCACTCAAATGAGTGACTGGTTGGCCGGGGTCCGACGGTATGGGCGCCGTCTTTAAATCACAAAGTGATTTATTACGCATATCATATTTATTTTGATGTACCGAAGTACATCGCAACGGTGTCGGGATTGTATCCGGCGTGGCTTAGTGGTTAAAGCATCAGCACGGAGAGCTGAAAACCCGGGTTCAAATCCCGGCGCCGGGGAGAATTTTTCTCCGTTTCATCTCTCTCTCATCATCTGATAAACCTATATTAATAGTAGGGATTACAATGACTACACTTGAATTATATCATATGGAAAGATTCCAACCCCAAACTGCAAAATATTCCAGGAGAATTTTTTTTATTTTATTGAACTGTGATAGTTTGCATGATAGATAGAAGATATCTGTGATACTGTCACAAGTAGTGAGTTAATAAATTTGTGGCCCTATTTCTGAGCACAAAATGTTACTAGTATAGACCAAACCTATAGTCTGGAATTGGGTTATTTTGAGACAGAAAAATATTGTGTTTCAGGTGGACATGGGCATTTTTCAATCAGGAGTAGGTTTTTTATTTTATTTTATTGGGTTATTTTACTACGCTGTATCAACATCTAGGTTATTTAGCGTCTGAATGAAATGAAGGTGATAACGCCGGTGAAATGAGTCCGGGGTCCAGCACCGAAAGTTACCCAGCATTTGGTCGTATTGGGTTGAGGGAAAACTCCGGAAAAAACCTCAACCAGGTAACTTGCACCGACCGGGATTCGAACCCGGGCCACTTGGTTTCGCGGCCAGACGCGCTGACCGTTACTCCACAGGTGTGGACTCAGAATAGGCGTCTAGCATCGTGGTCTAATAGGAAAAGTAATGAAAATGAGAATTACATATTCTTGACCAATCCCATGGACGCTAAATAACTTCGTAGTTGATACAGGGCTAAAATTGCCCTCGCTGAACATGCCTGTAAATGTATACAAATGACAGTATTAACACAAGTTCACTAAACGTAATTTAATATTATTGGTTATCATAACCATATTTTATGGATTGTAATTTAATTTAATTTAAAATTTTTAATATATATATATATATATATATATATATACAGAATGATTCACAATTTACCGTCACTTACGGAACTTATTTCCGAAGACATTCTGAGTAAAAATGTCATACCTATGAACATGTCCAAATCTCAATGTTTTCAGAGTTACACTAATTTGAAGTTGATAGTAAAATACCGTTTTTCTTTTGTTTTAAGGGTAAAGAAATATTACAAATAGAGAATCAAGTATTCAGAAATGTAAATTTTTTAATTGACTAGTATTCTGAAACTAAAAATGTGTTGTTAATTGCTTTGTATCGATTTTATTTTTCAATTTTTAACTAAAATGGCATCATTTTTACGCTCTTATCACAAAAATTGTTACAAATCATACGACTTTAGGAGCTTGATTCCTTACAGTTTAATTATGCATTCTAATTTACAGTCTTAAAGAATTTACAGAGTGGCGTGATTTGTACCAATTACTGTGATAAGTGCGTAAGAAAATGTCATTTTGTAGTTAAAAATCTGAAAAATAAAAATTTTGTGAAAAGCAACTATGGAATTCACAACACATTTTTAGCTTCAGAATACTAGCTAATTAAAGAACTGATACTCCTGAATAGTTCATTCTTTATATGTAAAATTCTTTTGCCCTTAAAACTAAAGAATAATGGTATTTTACAGACAACTTCAAATTAGTGTAATTCTGAAAATATTGAGATTAGGACAAATGTTTATATAACATTTTTTGCTCAGGATCTCTTCGGAAATAGGCTCCATAAGGGACGCTAGATCCTCGTGAATCACCCTGTATATACCAAAAGTTAATCATTGAAGTTATGTGTTGTTAGACCTCTATCAATGATATTTACATGTCTGAATCGATGACTTAAGGGCTATATTTTGTTATGGCTTCCCGGCTTCCAATGAATAAGTCCATAATTTCAATTGTCTCCAGATGACAACAAATTTTAAATAAGTCAGATGGTTTATAAATTTGCTTCTTTTCGTTGTCTACTTCCGTAGGCTTCTATATTTCTATATATTTGGCTTCTCGTTTCCAAAATTTATCCGCATATCATCAGCTAAGTACAAGATCTCATCATAACAATTTACTCATTATACCCTACCACAAGACATCTTTATATTCTTCATCCTATACAGTTTCAGTTGCTAGAAATTGGAACTCGCTTCCGAGTGATATAAGGGGTTGTTGGACAATAGCTTCATTTAGGTCAAAATTACATAAATTCTTACTTAACAGATGAATTGCTGATTAATATTTGTTACTTATAATGAAACTAACATCTGTCCATTCTTATTATTATTATCTTTAATTTCTCTAAATAGATTTATAAAACCTCTAATGGCAATTACATTAATATTCTCATTATAGAAATAGAAATATATATATTCTCCCTGTAACATAGTCCTAGTAAGCTTATATTAAATTAATTTTCATCATTTTACTAGCTATCTCAAATATTAAATTAATTATAATTCATTGAATTAAATTAGCTCATAAATTAAGTTACTACTTTACCTTATAGATTTATCTAAATTTAAATAAATATGTAGTGAAGATTATTGCTGGAGAACCTTTTAAGTGTAGTGAAAATATTTGTAATTTAAATTTATGTATTGTATTGATTAAGGCTGGTTGAGTGGAAGAGAAGGCCTTATGGCCTTAACTCTGCCAGCGAAAATAAAACATTATTATTATTATTATTATTATTATTATTATTATTATTATTATTATTATTATTATTATTATTATTATTATTATTATTATAGGCTGGTCACTGCAGGTCTCAAATCGATGGGATTCAAGATGTACCCTGTCTTCTTATTGCGGTCTAGGACTTACACTAGAAGCGATACAGTAGACTTCTTCATAAACATCTAGGTTGCTGTAGTTGATCTAGATGGCAGTTGCTATTTTGTTTCTTGTCGATTTATGCCTGCTCGTTTCGGAGGAGTTTTTCATAGTGTCAAAGGCCAAGGACATTATTAAAATAAGTCCAATTGATAAACATAATAGTATTATTGTTCGTCGCCATGACAACTCTGATGAAATTCAGAGGAATGGAAAGAACTATATCAAGGTACTAGAAGACGATTCGTTAGAAGTCGAGGCACGCGTGGTTTGTCCTCGTCTCGCGATCCACGTTGTATCATCGTTCACGAGATGTTTAGCGGTGTCTATTATCGTATTTGTTCTGAGCTTGACAATAGCTGCACGGAGGCTTGCGTGATCCTGTCAAGGCATGTAACTGTCTGTTCCATTCGCTAGATAGCGCCCAACAATTACGTATTCAAAAACATGACGTCCGACATAACAATTTAATCTATTGCTAACTTGAATATTGTGTAGTACAATGTAACTTACTAATCTGTCTGTTTTTTCTTGTTTTCCTGTTCATATACATAAAATATTTTGTTTACTTTTGTATTGAAAGAGAATGGAAAAAAAGATACATATAGGCCTATTGTCTTTCGTCAGCCTTCACTTATTGCGAGAACATGTATTTTAATGTACTTATTGTACTGATAGGTCCCGGGTTTAATTCCAGAATGTGGCGGGATTTTTTTTCGTTTCCAAAACTTCCAAAACGGCCATGGTATCCACTCTGCCTCCTATCATACTGAGGATCATATGTAAATTCCGGACAAAAGCACGTTTCTTATCTTCGGCCTCGTCATTGGCTAGCGAAAGTATATGTAAATTCCGGAATTAATAATCGGTGAAGTTACATGGGGAAAGGAGTCATAGTGAACGAATTAAAAGCGAGGTTACCTTCACTCATAGTTGTTTATAAAAGTTGAACAGTTCATTCCTACTTGGGGTTACTTTTGTTCTTTCCGTTTACATCCGTCTACTGAGACAGCACGGGGAGTAAAATTGTTGAAAATAGAATTGACCGAAATTAAAAAGCCATGAAATTCCCGTTTACGTAATGTAACATAACGTAACATAATCTATCGTAACTTAACCTAATCTAACTTAACCTGAGTAATATAGTTAAATAACAGTAAATGAAGTTTAGCCACACCGGGTTTCCGATGAAGTGAGAAGGGACTTCTTAAACTAGCTTCAGTGTCCCCCACCATTTGATAGCCCTTTCCTCTACTCCGCAATTTACACGCTACCACCATCTTTTTTCCTACTCCGCAATTTACATGCTACCACCATCTTTTCCCTACTCCGCAATTTACATGCTACCGCAATCTTTTCCCTACTCCGCAATTTACATACTACCACCATATTTCCCCTACTCCGCAATTTACATGCTATCGCCATCTTTTCCCTACTCCGCAATTTACGTGCTACCACCATCTTTTCCCTACTCCGCAATTTACATGCTACTGCAATCTTTTCCCTACTCCGCAATTTACGTGCTACCACCATCTTTTCCCTACTCCGCAATTTACATGCTACCGCAATCTTTTCCCTACTCCGCAATTTACATACTACCACCATATTTCCCCTACTCCGCAATTTACACGCTACCACCATCTTTTCCCTACTCCGCAATTTACATGCTACCACCATCTTTTCCCTACTCCGCAATTTACATGCTACTGCAATCTTTTCCCTACTCCGCAATTTACATGCTACCACCATATTTCCCCTACTCCGCAATTTACATGCTATCGCCATCTTTTCCCTACTCCGCAATTTACGTGCACCTTTCATCAGTTTGCTTCGCAATTTACATAGGGAATTAACGACTGATCTAATCTTACTCCAGAATCTATAAACTCCGATACTGAGTACTGGTTATTTTCTGTGGGTAAAAGGAAGTCGGAGCATGGTGCCGACCACTTACCTCATTTTACAGCAGTCAGAAAGCATGGAGCTCTACCTCCATTCCTCCCAAGCGCCTTCATGGCTCATTGTAATTTAATTTAATTTAAAAAAATTACCACCAGAGTGACCTTCCTAAAATGAGCCTTTGCTTTCAACGGACCGTTGCCATATTCTTGGTCATATTGGCTACGTATGCGTGAAACGTTACCTCAAGGTTCCCCGTCGTGTATGTCACTTCTGAGTTGTCTTTGGTGGTGGCAGCAAACACGTGGGCTGAACAAGAAGCTCAGATCCACCCAGACTTCATCTAAACGTTTGGTGTTGCCATCACTCGCCTTGAGAAATTAATAACTCACAATAATTGTTTCATAATAGCCCATCTACAATGCAATGATGAAGTGCGATGTTTCTAATTTGTAATGTAGAATAGACATTGTAACTTTTTAATTTTTTTCAGTTTAGAACTCTAAAATACGGGACGAAAAGCTGTCCCGAAGACTTTTCTCGGCACAACGAGACGTATTGGCGAAAAACGGGACGATTCCGTATTTTACGGGACGTCTGGGAACCCTACTGTTATCTGTTCTTAGTTTAACGATTTGGTTACCCCTGGCCAAATTTATGTTGGAACAGTAGCGCTCATCATATTAAGTTAGGTATTTCTGAGTCACAAATTCAACAATTACCTCCTCATTTGGGATGAGAGGGGTTGGATTATTACTGCCCAGGTATGAATAACTAACAACAGTAATTGGGTGGAAATTGCTCCTCCAATGGACGGGTATAGTAACGCTATCCCAGGCATTTTCCTATACAGTCTGGTTATACATAGCTAATAAAGAAGGAATGAAACTGGTTTCACCAAACTGCTAACGACAAAAATTGCCCAATTATTGTCAAATTATTTAAAATGATCAGATGATCTTACCTGTTTAATTTAAGCTAATCTGTTATGCACATGATCTCAATTTGGTAGCCCATTTTTCATATCAAATTTCGTCTCCTCACTCCAGAATGTGGTGAGAAGTTTTCAACGCTAGCATTTGTGACATCTGTTTGTCATAATATTACTGTATTCGATAAAGAATGGTGGCACAAAACGATGGGTACTACAAAGCTAAACAACGTCGTAACTTCAAAAGCGGCGTTGTCACCTGCTGCGTTGCCAATTAATTGCTAGATAAAACAATGTTTTACAGTTGTCGTTGTCAACGGCAAACTACAGGAAGTAAAAGATATGGGAAGGCTTGTTAGTATGTTTCTAATAGAATATTAGTTGTACCCACAATGAATTTGACGGCACTAAATCACTTTGTGAAGACCTCATTACAGTAGTCGAGGTTAATGCTGATATTTACATATCCATGAATTCCTTTCTAAGTCGTTTTATGATTTCAATGTGTACAGAACTATTACCAGTTGTTATATTGTGTAGGTGTTCAGTGTGACTAGTTTCACTCTGTCTGTATAATATTTATTTTGTTATGAAAGATCCATATACAGTGTGTTTCAAAAGTAATTGTATAGATGTAATTCATTCATTTATTGTTCTGCCCAAGGGCAGGTCTTTCACTGCAAACCCAGCTTTCTCCTATCTTTTCTATTTTCCGCCTTCCTCTTCGTTTCCTCATATGATCCACATATCTTAGTTTGACCTGATATCTTCTTCTAACCCGAACTCTTCTCCCGTTCACCATTCCTTCCAGTGCATCCTTCAGTAGGCAGTTTCTTCTCAGCCAGTGACCCAACCAATTCCTTTTCCTCTTCCTGATCAGTTTCAGCATCATTCTTTCTTCACCCACTCTTTCCAACACAGATTAATTTCTTATTCTATCTGTCCACTTCACATGTGCCATTTTTCTCCATATCGACATTTCAAATGCTCCTATTCGCTTCTCTTTACATCGTCGTAATGTCCATGTTTTTGGCCCATATAATGCCACATTCCATACAAAGCATTTCACTAGTCTCTTCGTTAGTTCTTTTTCCAGAGGTCCGCAGAAAATGCTCCTCTATCTATTAAAAGCTTCCTTGGCCATTGCTATCCTCCTTTTGACTTCCTGGCAGCAATTCATGTCTACTGCCTCATTTAGAATTCGCAAGTTTACAGTATCTTCTGTATTTTTCTTGCTATGTTCATGCTCTTTGTCTTATTTGCATTTATCTTCATCCCATACTGCTCACAGCTGTCATTAGGTCCAGTAGCATGTCTTTTAGTATCATTTCCTCTTCTGCTAACAACGCCGTATCATCAGCAAATCTTATGCACTTTATTCTTCTTCCTCCTACTACCACTCCTCCCATGTTCTAAAACAGTTATTTGCCAAATCTAAGTATGTGTTAAACAGGGTAGGTGATAAAGGACATTCTTGACGTACTCCTCTCCCAATTTCACTTCCATCTGACATTTCTTATCCTTCCTGACTTTCACTCGTTTCATATAAAGATTACTGAACAGTCTTCTCTCTTTCCAATCCACACCAATTTTCCTTAGGATCCCCATCAGTTTATTCCAATCCACTCTGTCAAAAGCCTTTTCTAAGTCCACAAATACTATATACACTTCTTTACTCTTTTATAGGTATCTTTCACCGATTGTTCGTAGCAGTCCGATTACATCTCTTGTACCTTTTCCCTTCCTGAAGCAAACTGCTGTTCTTCCAACTGTTCATCCATCTTAGAATATAAACGTAGATTCAGTATTCGCAAGAGAATCTTCGCCGAGTGCGATATTAGACAGATAGTCCTGAACTCCTTACATTTCACGTTTGCAGTTTTTCTTAGTAAAGATAAATGCGGTAGCTTCCCGTTGCTTTTCGATAAATTCCTAAATAAGACTAAAATATCACGCGATATATAGGCCTATATTTTTTTTGGGGGGGGAGAAGAGGAACGGTTTATTTCAGAGTTATACTGTAGTTTTTTATTTAACGACTCCTTCACCAGCAGTTGTTATTCACTGTAGAAAATTGACAGTAAGTGAGAAATGACAGATAAATTTTGCTTGGAGCCCTGTATCAGAAATAGGATTCTTTTATCTAACGTGAATCTTCTATACGCGATCTATAACTTCATTTCCCTCGCTAAGGATGTCATCATGCTTCAGAATCATTAGTTGTCTTAGGTGGAGCTTGAAAATGGGAACTTCGGATATAACGGCTTGCATGATACCCATTAGACCACCGTGACGACTTTTCAGTAAGCAACAAGTCGTGTACAAGTTTTTGTACCATCTACAGGGTTATTCAAAAGTACGAAAAATTTGTAAATTCACCAATTTTGTTAAAAGATAAGTTTATAAAAATAATAGGCCTAAAAGAATTTTGTTCATAAAGGAATTGGGATATTTTCACGGAAACTTCTGTTTCAATTCATTCACTATAGCTGCTGTAGAAAATGAGATAAATAATGAGTAATTCAAGATATTCTAGAGTGAGTTTTTGTGTTTTATTTATTCCATTTTATTAATTTATTTGAAAATTCATATCAGAAAATAATGATTTTGCGTCTACAAATGCGAACAAATGTAACTTTTCGTTTTGAAAAGAAGTTTTAAAATATTAAATTTGTTAGGATCAAATTTCTGTTCATTTAAAGGGCAAAATTAAAGTTCTTTTAATCATGTATTATCACAATACACTGCTCTCTTGACTGACCATATTGGGAATTAAATCAATGGCTTTCCCAAAACACGCTACGAAATGTTACATGATAAATGATATATTTATTGATACATCATATAACTGTAAGATAGACCTGTTACAATTCTATATTACCCCAGATCTGCCTTACTTTATAATTTTATTCACATACGTTAAGTTTTACATTGCCTTAAAAATTAAACCAAAAATACTTTTCTTTTAACATAACACATTTCTTTAGCTACTATCTAAACACAACCCCTCTCCTAAAAATATCCATATACCACTATTCTCTAAGCAGGAAAAAAACACCACACACACACACACACACACACACACAATACAAGATCAATTTAATACACCATTAATTTTAAATTTCGCTTCCCATTTCAGCTTCACTATCGTGAAAATTTTGCCTAATTTGGAATGTTACATATCAAATAAAGTTTATTTCGAAAAGAAAGCAAAAAACGAGCGAAATTGTATTATTTTTTTGTTTGTTTGAAATGTCTCAAATAATAGCCCCCCCTGAAATTACTGTACTTTTGTTTCACTCTGTTTAATTTCGTGTGAATCGTACTATGAAACACCTCAAAGAGTTGGACCATTACTTATTTTCTGGTACTGTACAGTAGTGGCAAAAAAACCGAACCGACCTTTGTAGCTGATTTCAGAGCCTTGTTCACTCCAGAGCACGATAGACTGGTAACTAAGACTTTCGTGGTTCGAATCCTGCCTGGGAAGGAAACTTTTTTTGTTCCTTATTCAAATTTATTCCCAATACTTTTCGATTGCAGTGATATTTGACTACTTAATTAACTTATTATTCCCAGAACATGAATTTTATCAGCAATCGAAAAGTATTGGGAATAAATTTGAATAAGGAACAAAAAAAAAGTTTCCTTCCCAGGCAGGATTCGAACCACGAAAGTCTTAGTTACCAGTCTATCGTGCTCTGGAGTGAACAAGGCTCTGAAATCAGCTACAGGGGTCGGTCCGGTTTTTTCTTTTGCCACTACTGTACATAACCACATCATCATTCTCGAATCATAAAAAATATAGTTGGTATAGACTACATATATGCACTGAAAGGTCGAAATTTTACATTGAAGATAATAATTTTGTGATTTTATGACATCAGTTATTTCACCAATAAGAAAATACTGCCGTCATTTTCAGTAGTCGGTATTTGCTGTTCATATATTCTGAAAGATTTGCATGTGTAGATTTATTTTTTGAAACATCAATGCTCCATGGAAACACATGCAAAACATCGCCTAGTCGCTAGATTACAGGAAGGCGATACATTGCAATTGTGCCGCTCTCTGAAGGTCATATGCAGATTAATGCATTCAACATTATGCGAGAATCGATGTACACAAGACTCCAGCTGTGAGGAGCTTTACATTTTAACAAAATCGCAGCGACTTGTTCATAATTGTACAGCAAGCTGTTTATCTTCATGCAAGCCTTGGGAAAAAGAAATTAAAGTGAAATGAGTAGAAAAATAGAAATAAACAAAAAATTATAGGAACAATAAGAAATGCAAGATTAATTAAGAGATGCCTCATTCATTTTATATTGACTACGTTTGTTTCATACTTTTTATCACTAATGTTTCTGTTGTCATGAAGTTAGAACAGAAATAGGGGCTCTGTTACCTGTGACCCTTGTCCCAACCGACTGCCCGTTGCATTGACGCGAACTAACCAAGTGTCTCTGAGTGTGATCAATGATTCAGTCCTTGTCCATCACCACCCGGCGACGACGGCCACTGGACACCATCGATCTCGCAGGTCACTCCTCGAACCCCGTCTACAATCTCACTTCTTTCCCTATAACTATCGACACAAAATGTTTTCCTATTCATTCATTTACGTGTCTTGCCTTTTCAGATACTGTTGCTAGGATACAGTGTGTGAAATATAATATTATCAGCCATTTCGAGCAAACTGGGAATTCCAATGAATTTTTCTTTTTCAGAAATATCTATCTATCTATCTATCTATCTATCTATCTATCTATCTATCTATCTATCTATCTATCTATCTATCTATCTATCTATCTATCTATCTATCTATCTATCTATCTATCTATCTATCTGTCTGTCTGTCTGTCTGTCTGTCTGTCTGTCTGTCTGTCTGTCTGTCTGTCTGTCTGTCTGTCTGTCTGTCTGTCTGCCTGCCTGCCTGCCTGCCTGCCTGCCTCCCTGCCTGCCTGCCTGCCTGCCTGCCTGCCTGCCTGCCTGCCTGCCTGCCTGCCTGCCTGCCTGCCTGCCTATCTATCTATCTATCTATCTATCTATCTATCTATCTATCTATCTATCTATCTATCTATCTATCTATCTATCTATCTATCTATCTATCTATCTATCTATCTATCTATCTATCTATCTATCTATCTATCTGCACTAGGTTACCGCGTATAAAACAGCGAACGAACGCTCTCTGTCAATTATTATCTAATCATGGAAGAAAAAAAGAAAAGAGCACCGAACTTCTCACAGTTCGAAGTGGGAATTCTTTTAGAACTCGTAAGCAATTCTGCATCCATATTTGAGAGTAAAAGTACTGACGGAAGTTCTCTAAGAGAAAAATAGGCTACCTGGTTGGATTTAACCTCACAATTCAATATGAGTTATACGTGTTTACATAATTCCACATAATTTGTAACGTAATTTATACAGTGGTTATTTCATATTATTGATAATAATTGGGAACATTTCAGTATACGGATACCTCACTGACAATTATCTTGAAATAGGCTACTAAAAAGAACAGATTTGTATGTGTTTGTCGAATGCTCATCATCTTGCTTACGAAAAGACACATTTCAGTGCCAATAATTTATTTGGGAAAATTTCAGAATACGGATACCTCGCTAACAATTATTTTAAAATAATGAAAAAAAGCAATTCGTCTGTGTATGTCGAATACGCATCATCATGCATACGAAAAGGAAGTTTTTAGTGCCAATTTATTTTGTGTGTACAAGGTTGGAATTTTGAAGTAAGAGGGAAAGGAAAGTATCCTTGTTCTGAAATTTATCCATTTATTTTGTGTTCACAATGTTGGAATTTTGGAGTAAGAGGGAAAGGAAGGTATGCGTGTAATTTCTCTTAATTCAAGCGTAAATAGCCTAATTGTCCAAAACGTCATGTAGGTCCTAATAGTTCAAACGGCAAATCTATAGCTAATAAGTGATAATCTCGCATTCTACAAAATGGTCATTTAGTTTTACTATATTATTACCTGCATAGAACAACTACTTCATTATTATGTTAACAAAATTGGACAGTTGGCCTAAATAATACAGAGTGATTTATATAGAACTGACACATTTCTTTCATTAATTGTTTCAAAACGAATTGTGCTAGCGACAACTTATTATAGCTAAAATGTAGAGGAATTTTGGGAGATTATTTATCTCTATAGCAAATGTTGAAAATGTCCTCCATCCTGCATAAGGCACAACTCAACACGTCGTTCCATGTTACTGGCCACTCGTTGGAAGACTCTGTTGTCAGTAGCTTGAATCTCCTGTGTGATGTTATGCTTCAGATCGTCCAATGTCTGGGGACGTGTGGCGTAAACCCTGTCTTTTAAGTAACCCCATAGAAAGAAGTCCGGCGTTGTCAAATCCGGAGATCTCGGTGGTCACAAGTTCCTGGAAATTATTCGGTCGTCACATAACCGGATAAATGGAACCATGCTTCATCTGTGAACCATGTGATGGACAATATGGCAGGATTTTGCACAATGAACGTCTGAAACCAACGACAATAATTCAATCTTTTATCCTTATCCTGTTCCTGTAGCTGATGAACAACCGTAACCCTATATGGCTTTAGGCTCTCTGACACATTGAGTAGGTGTACCCTGTCTCCTGCGACAAACGTCTTAATGATTTTTTGGGTGACTGCTCCAGTCGTGCTCTTACGTCAACAACAACCGTGGGAAGCCTAGATGAACGATGCTTGCCCTTTTCAATCACCAGAGATCCAGTTGTTTCCAATTTGTTTACCAGTCCCAGTATTATGTTTCTTTTGGGAGGATTGCGAACACCAAATTCTCTCTGGTATGCCCTTTGAGTAGCTGTAATTGAATTCGTAATCCAGTATTGCTTCACAAGGAAGAGTCGTTGATTTAATGTGTACTGCATTTTCACGTGGACACAAAATGTCGAAAACAGCTGCCAACAATAGGAATAAAACATAAACATCTGCGCATCTAGTGCTGCCAACAATAGGAACAAAACGTAAACATCTGCGCATCTAGTGACAAGGAATCGAAACTCCAGAACATTCTGCTTAATTTGGTGCTAAAATTGGGTCAGTGCTGCCAACAATAGGAATAAAACATAAACATCTGCTCATCTAGTGACAAGGAATCGAAACTTCAGAACACTCTGCTTAATTTGGTGCTAAAATTGGGTCATTGAATGAATTTCCAACGGAATAATTAAAGAAAGAAATGTGTCAGTTCTATATAAATCACTTTGTATTTTGTCCTCGAGTAAAGTCTCGATCTTCCAAAGCAGAAACATATATAAAACATTAGTCTATTTTGAGAAAAAAAAAATTATTATTCATCTACAAACTTACTCTTTCTACAATAACACCAATTCTGTTATTTCCGCAGTGATTTGTGTGTTCAAGATACATCATTTCATCTTCAATTCCATCAAGTACGTCAAATCGTGCCACCATTTTGGTTTTCTCGACTTGACCATGTTCAATTCAAGATAATCGGTCCCACACCCGTGATCAAATTTGATCATCATCAACTCGCTTGTTTAACTTTGATCGAGATTGATACTCCGCAAATTGGCGTTGAAGATGGTCAAGTGCCGACTTAACCATGGTCAAATTTTAATCGAGAATGGTGCACACGGGCACATGACAACCTTGTGTTTAGCTCCAGTTATTTCCAGAAAAGTCAAGGCAATGATTGCTCATTGCTGATTGTTGTCGAGGTATAAAAACGTGTAATTGTGTCCGTAGCTTGAAAGCGGCTGCTGACACAGAAGTTGTAAACTGTTCAATGTTTTTTGTTGTGTAATTACTCCTCCGAATGGCCTTCAGTATTTTGCTGTCTTTTTTTTAACTGCTGAAAAAAGATAATGTTATAGGTGAAGAATAAATTTGATACTCCGATAAATAGTAATATGCGTTACAAGAGCGGTATGTTGAAGTTTTCATGTTCGAGGAAAAGTTTGGAAAAGCGAAACGTAGTTGAGCTTTTTTAATTTCCGAGAATTGAAAGAAAACACGCCGCTCGTGTATCGTACATTATTTTGTGCGAGATCGTGCGAATTTGCTTGTTTTCCGCACAGAACCAATACGCGGTAAGTGTGAAATACCACATTCAGTATTCCCAACGTAACACACATAACAATTTCCCTCTTCTTACCGCTTAAGCGCGACATTCATTTTACTGCTTTAGGCTTTTAACATATTATTTTTAGAGACGTTTAACATAGTAATAATTATAAATTGGAAACTTACCACTGCAATTCCACCTAAATTGCAATGTTAATTATTGTTTTTAAATATTTGCAAAAATTAAGTAAACTCTACTACTCCACGAAATTTATTGCATTCCTGATACGAGTAACATTAAGGAAGCCGTAAAAAAATCAACGAGATTCCAGATGCCGATGTTATTACTGCAATATGTTATATAAAAAATATTGTTAAAATATTAAAATGAAAAATAAATCATTACATAACCTTACCGTTTGTTTTAAGTTCGCATTTATAGACTGGGGGAAAAAAAGACAGACGTATATCACGGCCTGCTAGAGTATAGTAAACACAGAAAACATTTTACAGCAACAATGTTGAAGAAAGATATTTTGGTGTTCCGAAGTTGGCGTCATTAAACAGAAACCAACATGGAGATTTCATTGCAACTAATTAGAAATTCGTCTTTCAGGTATGTAATAAACGATCTTCGCACAAAATAATGTACGATACACGAGCGGCATGTTTGTTTTCATGTTCGAGGAAAAGATTGAAAAAGCGAAACGTAGTTGAGCTTTTTCAATCTTTTCCTCGAACATGAAAACTTCAACATACCGCTCTTGTAACGTAGCCTATATTACTATTGCGCGAAGATAATTTATTACATACCTGAAAGAGGGATTACTAATTAGTTGCAATGAAATCTCCATCTTGGTTTCTGTTCAATGACGGCAAATTTGCAAAACAAAAATATATATCTTCAACATTGTTGCTTTAAAATGTTTTCTGTGTTTACTATACTCCAGCAGGCCGTGATATACGTCTGTCTTTTTTTTCCCCTCAGTCTATAAATGCGAACTTCAAACAAACGGCTTCCTTAATGTTACATGCATCACGAATGCAGTAACTTTAGTGGAGTTGTAGAGTTTACTTAATTCTTGCAAATATTTAAAAACAATAATTAACAGTGCAGTTTAGGTGAAATTGCAGTGGTAAGTTTCCAATTTATAATTATTACTATATTAAACGTCTCTAAAAATAATATGTTAAAAGCCTAAAGCAGTAAAATCAATATGTCACTTAAGCGGTAAGAAGAGGGAAATTGTTATGTGTGTTAGGTTGGGAATACTGAATGTGGAATTTTAGACTTACCGCGGATTGGTTTCGTGCGGAAAGCAAGCAAATACGCACGATCTCGCACAAAAGTTTAATACAGTTTTGTTTGTTTTTGCTTCTTTTTCGAGAAACGAAATTGTTTTATATGAAATGTTTATAGCGTATTTTGGAACCGTTGATTGAATTCCTAATATGCTCAGTCAATTTAAGAGAGCAGTGTATTATAATAATGAATGATTAAAAAAAAATCTTAATCCCTTTTGCAAATTTTTACATTTTCTTATTTACATTCCTTTTATTTTGTTTTTCTATTTTCCCTCTCTTGCTTTCTTTTTTTTCTGTTGCCTATCTTTCTATATTTTCCTTTCTTTTAACTTCCTCTCTTCTCACGACTTTTACATTTTCCTCTTTACCTTCTAGCTTCTTTGCTTTCTTTCTTTTCTGTTGTCTATCCTTCTATATTTCCCGTTTTCTTTAATTTGCTTCATCTCTCTCTTATTCCAGTCCTTTCTTTTAATTTTATCCCTTCTTACGAATTTTTAAATTTTACACTTCACTTTCCATTTTTCTTGCTTCGTTTTTCTATTTCCCTTCCCTTGCTTTCTTCCTTTTCCGTTGTCTATCCTTCTATATTTTCCTCTATCTTTAATTTGCTTCGTCTCTCTCTTATTCCTGTCCTTTCTTTTAACTTTCTCCTTGTTACGAACTTTTAGATTTTCCTCTTTACCTTCTATCTTCCTTGCTTCGTTTTTCTATTTTCTTTCCCTTGCTTTCTTCCTTTCCTGTTGTCTATCCTTCTATATTTTCCGTTTTCTTTAATTTGCTTCGTCTCTCTCTTATTCCCGTCCTTTCTTTTAATTTTCTCTCTTGTTACGAACTTCTACATTTTCCTCTTTACCTTGTATCTCCCTTGCTTCGTTTTTCTGTTTTCCTTCTCTTGCTTTATTTCTTTTCTGTTGTCTATCCTTCTATATTTCCCGTTTTCTTTAATTTGCTTCGTCTCTTCCTTATTTCTGTCCTTTCTTTTAACTTTCTCCCTTCTTATGAACTTTTACATTTTCTCTTTACCTTCTATCTTCCTTGCTTCGTTTTTCTATTTTTCTTTTCTTGCTTTCTTTCTTCTCTGTTGTCTATCTTTCTATATTATTCTCTATCTTAATTTGCTTCGTCTCTCTCTCATTACCGTCCTTTCTTTTAATTTTCTCCCTTCTTACGAATTTTTACATTTTCCACTTTACTTTCTATTCTTTCTTGCTTCGTTTTTCTATTTTCCTTCTCTTGCTTTCTTTGTTTTCTGTTGTCGATCTTTCTAGATTTTCCTCTTTCTTTAATTAGCTTCGTCTCTTCCTTATTCCTGTCCTTTCTTTTAACTTGCTCCTTTCTTACGAACTCTTACATTTTCCTCTTTACATTCTATCTTTCTTGCTCCGTATTTCTATTTTTATTTCCTTGATTTCTTTCTTTTCTGTTGTCTATCTTTCTATATGTTCCTCTTTCTTTAATTGGCTTCGTCTCTCTCCTTTCTTTTAAGTTTCTCGCTTCTTACGAACTGTTATATTTTTCTCTTTACATTCTATCCTTCTTGCTTCGTTTTTCTATTTTTCTTTTGTTGCTTTCTTTTTTTTTCTGTTGTCTGTCTTTCTATATTTTCCTCTATCTTTAATATGCGTCGTCTCTCCCTTATTCCTGTCCTTTCTTTTAACTTCTTTCTCGCTCCGTTTTCTATGTTTCTTTTGTTGCTTTCTTTCTTTCCTGTTGTCTATCTTTCTATATGTTCCTCTTTCTTTAATATGCGTCGTCTCTCCCTCTTTCCTGTCCTTTCTTTTAACTTCATTCTTGCTCCGTTTTTCTATTTTTCTTTTGTTGCTTTCTTTCTTTTCTGTTGTCTATCTTTCTATATGTTCCTCTTTCTTTAATTTGCGTCGTCTCTCCCTTATTCCTGTCCTTTCTTTTAACCTTCTCCATTCTTACGAACTTTTAAACTTTTCTGTTTACATTCTATCTTTCTTGCTCCGTTTTTCTATTTTTCTTTTGTTGCTTTCTTTCTTTTTTGTTCTCTATCTTTCTATATTTTCCTCTTTCTTTATTTTCTTTCGTCTCTCCCTTATTGCTGTCCTTTTCATCTTTCTTCCTTCTTAAGAACCTTTACACTTTCCTCTTTACATACAATTCTTTCGGAATGCAGTTAGTTGGTATTTCATCGTCCCATTCTCTCATCCCCGTAATGTTTACCCCTAAACTGCTTGTACTGTCATTTTCTTTACATTTAATGTACTTGTGCAGCAATCCTCGGAATAGTGTTGCAGCATTAAGCCCGACTATAAAATAGCAGCCGCGGAGCGTTCCATGTGGTCTCTCTGGCGTTGAAGCCATCGATTGGCGAGGCGCTGCGAAATCCGCCCCCGCCCCGCAGCCGGCTCGTCTTCCTCTTCTTTTTCTTCTAAAAAACCCCCAAACACAAGACAACGAGGGAGGGGGAGGTTACAGTAAACCTCCCATCTGACGTAGCAGTTAATTTGAATAATTTCCCATCTACTCCAGTCTGGTGGGGAGCTCTAATTGCCTATAAAAGATAAAGCAGTCTATTTGACACAAGCATTAAGATGTATGAAGGGCGTGCAGATTCATAGCCTGACATTATCTAATTGAAGCTTCAAGCCTTTTGAAATTATTTTGCAGTCTGTACAAAGTTCTCGGTGTTAGCGTGTGTGAGTACAGATGCAGGAGTCCAGGATTGGAGTCCCAAAGAGTACAGCGAATATTTAATAATAATAATAATAATAATAATAATAATAATAATAATAATAATAATAATAATAATAATTAATAATAATAATAATAATAATAATGATTTATTTAACCTGGCAGAGTTAAGGCCATACGGCCTTCTCTAACACTCAACCAGGAGTAAAACTGCGTTACAAAAACACTACAAATTTACAAAGTACACTACAATTTTACACACAAAACTGAATAAGATAATAATAATAATAAAATGTAAACAACAAGTAAGTAGAAATCAGACATAATATATAGCCTAACATACAGAAAGAAAGAAAAAAACATAATAAAATGTGAACAGCAGGTCAAAATAAATGAGACATACAAAGTATAAAAAATAAGAATTATTGATAATAATAATAATAATAATAATAATAATAATAATAATAATAATAATAATAATAATAATAATAATAGTAATCATAATAATAGTAATAAAATAGTGCAGTACAAAGCATACAATTAATACAATATTTTTAAGTACACACAGTAAGGAAAATTATGATTATATATAGCTCAAATTATCATATTATACATATACCATTATCGGAAAATATGAAAACAAAAATATAAAATAAGTTAAATGTCACTAGAACATAAAAAAATGTGAATATGTGGAAACATGCAATACAACATTTGTCATAACAG
This sequence comes from Periplaneta americana, assembly GCF_040183065.1. Classification (NCBI taxonomy): domain Eukaryota; kingdom Metazoa; phylum Arthropoda; class Insecta; order Blattodea; family Blattidae; genus Periplaneta; species Periplaneta americana. The sequence continues at coordinate 21,623,019 of NC_091130.1, forward strand.
TAAGTTAGTTTGGCAACTCGTCATAAGATAATTTTCTAACTTGGATTTGAAAGATTTCAATGTTCGGCAGCCCTTGACTTCAGGCGGCAGAGAGTTCCAGTGACGAGAGGTAGCAACAGTGAAAGATGAGGAATACAGAGATGATGTGTGGAATGGAATTTCTAGCGTGTTATCGCGTTGTGATCGAGTATTAATATTATGATAGGGAGAGATAGTATGAAAACGAGCGAATAAATAATAGGGGGATGAAAGGTGCATAATTCGATATAAGAGAGAAAGTGAGTGCAGATTTCTCCTATCATGTAACCTAAGCCACGATAACTTCTCGAAAGAAGGTGAGATATGATCATAGTATCGAACATTACAAATGAAGCCGACGCACGCGTTATGAACACGCTGTAGTTTCTGAGCGGAATCAATCCTGAGATCACTGAACAGCCTACAGTCCGAGTCTTCTTACTTTATACCGTTAGGGTGAAACGTAACCATTTCCCCGCTATTTCATTTTATTAATTTTATCTCTACACGCTTTAACACCTATGGTCATATCGCGAGTTTAGGTTCTGTGGGTATACCAGTAGGCCGTTGTTACTATTGTTGAGGTTACGAACAAAACCGGTCGTTTCCACCGAAAACAAAAAATCAGTTTCTTTTACGGTTTCGATATATTTAGAGAGGCACCTTTCCGAATATGTTACTGTTTTTATTCCTTGAGGAACAGCATGATAAAAGCAGTATTTTCAATAAAAAGTGAATTCCATATGAAGAGTCCACTGCAAGGATGATGGATGTCATTTGGAATACATTTTGCAGGAGAAGCAATTGAAAGTTTGAAATGCTTAGCGCTCAAACCTTAACTGTGATTTTCCGATCATTACTGGACAATGACTATCAGTGTTAATGCCATATAACTCTCTATGTACATTCTATATGTGAGCCGTTCAGAGCAAAAGTGGTGTAAGTCAGCATTGGATTATGAGGTTTAAAGTAAAAATTCTGTAAAATACAGCGCTAAGTAGCAATTAATATATCCTTTGTGCTATCCACTGACTATTATTAGTTTAAATAAATTGAATATTAATTGCTACTTTGCGCTGTATTTTACAGAATGTTTACTTTAATCCTCATTACCCATTTTGACTTACACCACTTCTGCTCTCAACGGTTCATGTCTTAAACTATGCATTGACAGTCTTGGTTCATTTTCGACAAGAAAGTGACATCCATCATTCTTGCAGTGGACTCTTCATATCATACTAATGTCAATATTTTCATTGCCTTTTTGTGTCAAAAACGGACATTTCCACTTTTATGTGCAAGAGAGATAATAGGCCTATCTTATTGCTAATTTAAATTATTGTAAAAGTGTTATAATATAGGCCTATTCATTTTTCCATAATACAGTGGAATGAAGGTGAAGGATATCTAGGGACATAAGCTATTCAATTCATATTTTTATTTTCATGGAATGTGCATTCACATAGTTGAGCTAAATATATTTTAATTGAAACTATTGTAAAAGAGTAAAAGATTAATTAGAATAATAGTAGGTGCTAAATCTAGGGAATCTTGTAGGACTATTTTCAAAAGGAATACAAATAATGCCCATGGCTTGTCAGTATATCTTTTCATTAATAATCTTCCTCTTATATAAACGTGAAAGCTTTGTAACTAATTCAACAGTTCATAGCATAAATAACGTCAAAAAAAAAAATTCATACTCCATCGGCAAATCTATCGTGCTATCAAAAAGGAGTGCGTTATATGGCAGTAAAAATTTTTAATAGCCTCCCTATCGATATAAAAAATTAAACTCAAAACATAAGATTATTTATGGCCAAATTAAAGAAGTACCTAATTTCTCACGCCTTCTATTCTGTAGGTGAATTCATGACATTCAGTAACGCTTCATGAAATTGGTACTAGAACTTTGTGTTGTACTAGTAGACTATATTGTAAACCTCGTCTGTATATATTTCATCTACACAGTGACTATAAATTAAGACTTTATAATAGTATTAAGTTTTTTGACTTGTTCCATATTCTAGCTGTGAAGCAATGTATGAATACCATGAAATGTTAATAAATACAATGCAATACAATACAAAAGTGTTACGGTACGGGTGATTATGTAGTGTGCACCAGCCAGGCCGCCATCTTCCTACAATAGAGGTCTTGGACACATAGTCTAAAGTTGCTCACAATATGATAGTCATAAGAAAATTGTCAAAATTTAATTTATATATTTGGTAATGTATATATGTATTTATTCATTATGCAAATGGGTATATACCCGTGGCAGTGGTAACTAATTACACTCAGTAATGACAATAATAAACACAATTAATAAAATTTACAATTAATAATAAATCAATAATAATAATAATAATAATAATAATAATAATAATAATAATAATAACAACAACAGGGAGCATCCTAAATTAAATGAAGCACGATCACTTAAAATAACATTTAAAGCAAATCTAATTTGTATCTTAACCCTAATTTCGAACTAAAACCCACGAGTATGATATGTTCATACCTGCACAAGTACCTTTCAGCACTACACTCATTTCGCTGACAACTCACTCACTGCACTGGAACTACGATACATTTCACTGATTCTATCCTGATTTCACTAACACTTCAAAAACATTTCACTGTTCAAATACTTTGTACTGCCACTATAAACTATAAAGCTTCACTGACAGAAACACATTTCACTTACACAACACACTTCTTCACTGATACAACACTTCAATAACAAAATATCAATTACACCCTTTAATTAGTGTGTATAATATACTACTGCCTATTAGTAAAGTCCTTAAGCCTATTTTTAAATACATTTTTGGTTATTGGTGAATGTAATGTAATTCTATGTGTTTAGTACCACTATTGCTGGTGATTAGTGGTGGCGATGATGATAATGATTATGAGAGGAGAAAAATGTAATAATTATTGTGTACATATTGTCGAATCAGAATTTGGGGAACGACAGTTTTCTGAAATGATGGGTAATTGAAGAATGGTGAAGTGTACAAGGTAAAGTGTCCTTCCACTGCTATTTATGGCCGCATATTTGACACAGATATACCAGGATTTGATTCGAAAACTATGACTCTGAAAGTTGATGAATAAGCAATATGATTGCCATCATGACGGGCTCTACCATAAGTTTCGTGAGATTGTAGTTATTTCATTCCGACAGACGGAAAATCCAACAAAAGACTATGGCAGGATCGTAGGCTACCATAAATATATATCTAAGTTGTAGAGAAAAGACTGGCATTTAAAGGTAAATATATGGAGTTCCAGAGAATTTCCACGCTTTTTGTTGGTAGCAGCGACTGTCTAAAGCAAAGCGTTGCTAGGTTACGTCATGCATATAATAGACGCCGGCGACATCTCGCTGAAACGCGACGCACTCTGAACAAAAGACAAACGAGATTGTCGCTGGGGACAAAAGAGAAGGTAAAACAATGCGATCAGCTTAAATCTGATAACGTTTCGGCGGTGCAAATTTATTACTCCAATTCTCTCTTTTGTCAACGAGAAGGATGCGCGCTCGCGAGGGCCCCCCAGCATTCAATTGTGACTGCTAAACGGAATTCAATTCGTGTGGCACCTTTCAAAAATGTCGGTGACTTGGTGTGAAGCGAGCGAACAAAAGAAAGGCGATTTGAATGCCGGCGCTGTAGGCAGCAATTCCGACCGCTGAGGTCTGAAATATTTAGGGCTTAATTTTCGCACCGATTTTGTGTGTGTTTTGAGTTCTTAAATTTGATTATAGCCTCGTCTGTGATACCGACAGAAATATTGTTTTTTAAGTGAAATATGGTCAAGTTTTTCTATAGAGCCTATATCATTAGGCTTTAAGGTAAATAAATATAGACAAGTATGGGAAGAACACCTTGTCAGGATGCCTCATAAAGGATTCCCGACTTAGCTTATGTAAACAGTAATGGTAAAAGACGAATTGGATAACATGAGAGGTGTCGAGATCTAAAAATTTATGTATATTTTTCGGAAAAGGGGAATAAATTATCTAATTCTTAGGAAGAGGAATATATTATGTTAGCCTTCAGTACTTTTATGTGAACCTAATTTACTTTCTTGTTTTAATTAATATAAAGTTATTGTAACGATGTTTTTACTAAGATCCATTCGCTGTTATCTCATAAACGGATAGACTTTATAGTAAGAAAATAATGCAAAAAATAGAAACTAAAAAAATAAAAGACAGACTAAGAAAAATAGATAGGCCTAGTACCTATAAATTATTCAGTTCAAGAAAAGGACGGAATAAAAAGAAATGAGGAAGAAATGGGGAGTACAAGCGGAAAACAAGGCACAAGGACAGAACAAAAAATAAATAAGTTAACATTTAGAAGGAAATAAAAACGGAATACAAAATGAGAGGAAGAAAGAAAAACGATCCAAGCAGAATAAGAAAGAGATACATAAATATAGCAAAAAAAGGTACGAAAGAATAGAATATATTTTCAGGTAGAGAACAGAAAAATTTAGGAAAAAAAAACTGAAGCACAGAAAAAATAGTTGAAAGTAAGTAATAAATTGCTGTAAAAAGGGAAAAAGAAATGAAGACATAGAGAGAGAGAGAGAGAGAGAGAGCGAAAAAAAAGACAGAAAAGAAAACAGAATAAAAAGAAAAAAGAAAAGGAAGAAGGAACTAAGGAATTCAAAGGGAAGGGAGGAAAAAGAGATAATATAAACAATAAAATGTATGAAAGAAAGGAAAATGGAGAGGGGAAATGTAGAAACAAATGAAACGAGTGCACGAGGTCAGTCTTTTTCAGGTAATAGAATGTTTGTATATTTATAATAATAAAGATGTATACAATGTTCATTGTTAATAGGAAGTTTGAGATAAAGAAAGAAAAAAACTAGGAAAGAAGATAGAAAAGAAAAAAAGTATAATGAAATAAATAATAAGTAAGTTATAAGAAAGTAAGGATGCAGTGCTTGAAAGAAATAAATAGCGGAAAAATTGAAGAAGAATATAAATTTCAAGGAAAAAAGAAAAAGTAAAAAGTAGAATGTTATAAATAAAGGAAGAAAGAGAAAAAATGAAAAATAAATAAGAGGAAGTTTGAAAGAGAAATATAAGTGAACAACAAAGAAAGAGAGTAAAAATACTCACTTACTTACTTACTGACTTTTAAGAAACCCGGAGGTTCATTGCCGCCCTAACATAAACCCGCTATTGCATTGGTTCCTATCCTGAGCAAGATTAATCCAGTCTCTACCATCATATCCCACTTCCCTCAAATACATTTTAATATTATCCTCAAAATGAGAGTCCAAGTTTCACAACATAAAAACAACCGGTAATATAACTGTTTTATAAATTCTAACTTTCCGAATTTTTTTACTGGAAACTGGATGATAAAAGCTTCTCAACCGAATAATAACAGGCATTTCCCATATTTATTCTGTGTTTAATTTCCTCCCGAGTATCATTTATATTTGTTACTGTTGCTCCCAGGTATTTGAATTTTTCCACCTCTTCAAAGGATACATTTCCAATTTTTATATTTCCATTTCGTACAATATTCTCGTCACGAGACATAATCATATACTTTGTCTTTTCGGGGTTTACTTCCATACCTATCTCTTTACTTGCTTCAAGTAAAATTCCCGTATTTTCCCTAACCGTTTGTGGATTTTCTCCTAACATATTCACATCATCCGCATAGACAAGCAGCTGATGTAACCCGTTCAATTCTCTGTTATCCTGGACTCTAAAGCAAAGCTAAAAAGTAAAGGTGATAGTGCATCTCCTTGCTTTCGCCCAAAGTGAATTGGAAACGCATCTGACAGAAACTGGCCTATACGGACTCTGCTGTATGTTTCACTGAGACACATTTTAATTAATCGAACTAGTTTCTTGCGAATACCAAATTGAATAAGAATATCGTATAACACTTCTCTCTTAACCGAGTCATATGCCTTTTTGAAATCTATGAATAACTGATGCACTGTTCCCTTCTACTCCCATTTTTTCTCCAATATCTGTCGAATACAAAATATCTGGTCAATAGTTGATCTATTACGCCTAAAACCACATTGATGAGAAAATATGAGTGTTAAATGAAGAAGGGAATAGATATAATATGGAAGACATGAGACAGAAATGAAAGATAACTTCTGTTTGTAAATAGAGAGACTCGAACTTGGTCTGTACAGCCTCGGAATGGTGCTGCGTTCTGCTGTATAGAAATGATTTGAGTGGCTTTGAAATTCTGAGCTGCTGTTTTATGCAGCTATAAAACGGGTAAACTTATAAATGCTAAACAAGTCATGTCGGGAGAGCGATTCCAGCACACGATCGCGCCTTAATATTCTTCATTCCAGAAACTATAAACCGATGTAATGCTTTTTAGTCGAATTATCCTGCGGTATTGCTCGTTGTAAACGAAAATGGGAGATGTTACATTACACTTAACGAGCACAAGAAAACCCTGATAGATGGCGTTCAGCCCGCTTTCTTTTTATTGGCACTTGTCTGGCGTAACGAATATTGCAGGGCGGGATTTGATGTAATTATGCCGTGGGAGGAGGACGCCCCTCGTCAGTTCTATCCACTAACAGGACAACCTGCTGGTCGAACTTCGGGTCTGACCCAAAGGAGGAAACTGCCATTAATGCAATTCAGTTTTTAGGAGTTCAGTTTTGTTTTGAGATAGGCCACATAATAATAATAATAATAATAATAATAATAATAATAATAATAATAATAATAATAAAGTGTACAGTACACCAGTTATTCATAGATTTCAAAAAAGACATATGACTCGGTTAAGAGAGAAGTTTTATATAATATTCTTGTTGAATTCGGTATTCCCAATAAACTAGTTCGATTATTTAAAATGTGTCTCAGTGAAACTTACAGCAGAGTCCGTATAGGCCAGTTTCTATCTTATGCTTTTCCAATTCACTGCCGGCTAAAGAAAGGAGATGCACTATCACCTTTACTTTTTAACTTTGCTCTAGAATGTGCCATTAGGAAAGTTCAGGATAACACAGAGGGTTTGGAATTGAACGGGTTATATCAGCTGCTTGTCTGTGCGGATGACGTGAATATGTTAGGAGAAAATCCACAAACGATTAGGGAGAACACGGAAATTCTACTTGAAGCAAGTAAAGCGATAGGTTGGAAGTAAGTCCCGAAAAGACAAAGTATATGATTATGTCTCGTGACCAGAATATTGTACGAAATGGAAATATAAAAATTGGAAATTTATCTTTTGAAGAGGTGGAGAAGTTCAAATATCTTGGAGCAACAGTAACAAATATAAATGATACTCGGGAGGAAATTAAACACAGAATGCATATGGGAAATGCCTGTTATTATTCGGTTGAGAAGCTTTTATCATCCAGTCTGCTGTCAAAAAATCTGAAAGTTAGAATTTATAAAACAGTTATATTACCGGTTGTTCTTTATGGTTGTGAAACTTGGACTCTCACTTTGAGAGAGGAACACAGGTTAAGGGTATTTGAGAATAAGGTGCTTAGGAAAATATTTGGAGCTAAGAGGGATGAAGTTACAGGAGAATGAAGTTGCACAACACAGAACTGCACGCATTGTATTCTTCACATAACGTAATTAGGAACATTAAATCCAGACGCTTAAGATGGGCAGGGCATGTAGCGAATATGAGCGAATGGAGAAATGCATATAGAGTGTTAGTTGGGAGATCCGAGAGAAAAAGACCTCTGGGGAGGCCGAGATGTGGATTGGAGGATAATATTAAAATGGATATGAGGGAGGTAGGCTATGATGGAAGAGACTGGAATAATCTTGCTCAGGATAGGGACCGATGGCGGGCTTATGTGAGGGCGGCAATGAACCTCCGGGTTATTTATATCAATACATATTTTTTTAAAGATAGGACAAGTTCTTTGACCATTCTTGCCTACATAAAAAATTGAAGGTACCACAAATGGGCCTTTATGAGTTGTGAAAGTGAACGTGGGGTGAAAAACTCTTCTTTGACATTCATGCCATTTGTTCTGTATTATATGCTAGTGGTAGTAGGGGTGGTTGAATAGTTGAAAACATTTTCTCAACTTCAGCAGATTATAATCAGCATTTCTTTGTTTTATTTAGCAACGTTTTTCAACTGCTAATGTTATTCGGTATTGGAATTCTTTGTGGATGATAATTGTTCAGTAAATTTTTTCTGGAGTTCTTTCTCAGGGAGAGAGGTCTTTTACTCTTCATGAAGCTATAACACGAGGTTCACTACTTTATTCCTTTTTCCGGAGGATTATAAAATTTGCCTTCTGTATGCAATCCAGGAAATGAAAGTTAATCATCTGTTCTAGATGATGTTACTGTACAGTACAATGTGCCTACCGTAGAGGAAAATGTCAGAACATTTCAAAGCAATGAGATTATAATAAAATTATTGAAGATACATATTTTTTTTGGTTTGCTTAAAGGTCCGGAATATTTTTTGGCCATTGCCATAATGTTGAATCTCGTTAATGTTTGAATGTAGAAAATGCCGAGTTTGCTTCTCCGAGTCCTTTTTCTAAAATTCGTAATTCTTCTTATTCTTGTACATTTCCTCAATTCATTTTCTTCCTCTTCTCCTAATCCTTAATATTCTGCTACATAATTTCCTCTTACAGGTACATAGCTACACGGTGACCATTTTCCTGGACGGTGGATAGGTCGGAATGGTCCAGTTACGTGACCTTTAATGTCACCAGGCTTCACTCCCTTAGTCTCTTTCTTTTTTGGGCTTCTTAAAAGGCCTAGTTTATAGGAAGCTCGTTAAATATCTCCACGACTTACGTCAAAAATTGTAACTATAATTACACAAGACATGTCGTTTCAGCAGGTGGAAAGAATAATAAATGTCGTATATGAGAAAAATGTATGATCATTAGGCCTGTGAATCAAACAAAATTTAAAATTTTGTAACAGTTGCAAAGTTACTTCTGTTTAATTTTGTGACAAGATTTTACTGACACACTGTATTTAAATTTATAGACCTATCTGCTGTTTGAGTGAAAGTTGAAGAAAATATAATCCGTATTATTATTCATAACATGATAATAAACTAAATTGTGGCGATAAGCGTAAATTATAATGGAGAAATTGTCATTCAAAAAACATCGATAATTTAATTATTGTTATACATCTTGATTACACGACTTTTAACACTGTATCACTTCGGAATATGTATGATAAGAACTTTCTTGTGTTAAATTTTAACGTACCTTTTAATATGTTTCGACCTATTTTGGGTCATCTTCAGAACTGGTCGTTGTTGGTCTTGGCGCCTCTTGTTTCCTGTGAGAATGCGTTCATAGTGTAGAGTCAAAGAGTGTATGTGTTTTGAAATTGAGTTGTGTGTTGGGAATATCATTGGGGTGTGTTTTCGTGTGTTTGTATATTTCATATTGTTCTAGTGTGTTGAGTTTCTGGCTTTTTGGTTGGATGTGCAGTATTTCCATGTCTGTGTTGATGTCTCTGTAGGTGTGGTTGGCATTTGTGATGTGTTCTGCATATGTGGAGGTGTTTTGTAATTTTGTTATGGCTGTGATGTGTTCTTTGTAACGTGTTTGAAATGATCTGCCTGTCTGTCCTATGTAGAAGTTGTTGCAGGTGTTACATTTGAGTTTGTATACGCCTGTGTGGTTGTATTTGTTTGTTTGTGTTGTTTGTTGTTTATTGTTGTTCACAAAGCACTTACGTTTTCATCAATATATTGGAAAGTGAGCAGTTAATTTTACTTTGTTTAGAGGAAAATTAAACGAACTTACGTGAGATCGGCCGTAAAATTTTTAACTAGAACACTGTCATTATTTTAAAACTTTGAGGCGTTACGTTGCCTTTTTTACATTATACAACCTATACAAAAACCTAAATCAATGTTGCTCGTTTCCATAGCTACGAGTGCAGGCCTACATAAAACAGTAGACGACTATACGCACTCTAAGGATATTTTTCGTAACTTCTCCGCCAAACTTGAGGCATGGCCTTCTGACACAGGCACATTACGTGGAGCTGGTTTGTTCGTTTTAACAAATGGTTACTCCGGGCCGTGTAACAAGGCAGAGGTGGCGGATTCGGTGAATGTTCGGTTGTGGGGGGGGGGGAGGTTGCCTGAGCGTTCATTTCCGCGATGTTGCGCGCTGTTACGGATCATCAGTCACCGTCTTGTGGTGATTGCAATTGCCTGGGAAAGATGTTACACTCATTTTTATGTCTGCTCTCTATTGGCTGGTAACACTTCAGTGGGCAGGATTCTTGCGACCGGAAAGTGTGCGAAAAAAAAAATAACTGAGGACGAGCTGCAATTTTACTGTTGTATTAGTAAAGATAAAAAAGGAAAGAACAGTGTTGGAAATTTTTGTGCGAAACAAAAGAACAACGGAAAATACCTAAAGTACTTTGTAGTTCATGAAGATGTTACTAGAATATGTATAGGGAACGGATTTTTATGTAATTACATATTATATTCCTTTCAACCTAACCGTATATAAATAACAAATCTTTGCGAATCTTGTAATTACCATTAATATATTAAAATTTGATACTACATATTTTTTACATATTTACCCCACATTACATATTATGGCTTGGTATTACATAAATCTACATATTTATGGATTTTTATTCATTTTTACTTCTCTAAAAGGGGAAAAAAAAAAACTTCTTCTAGGGAAGTTTACAATTTGAAATACACAGATTTAATATTCCTTTCTACCTACCCAATATCTTTGTCCCATTTGCTGTGGAGACCTTCGGTCCTTGGAGTCATGACGCTAAAGTTTTGGTATCTCAAATCGGCCAAATTTTGATCTCCATTACTGGTGATCGCCGTTGCACTACTTATTTGCGTCAACGCTTAAGTATTGCTATTCAACGCGGAAATGCAATGAGCGTTTGGGTACTTTTCCAGAGTCCAGCCCTTTGGACGAACTTTTTCTCCTGTAAATTTTTTTATCTCTATGTAAATGTTTATATTTAGTGTTTATATATGTGTAATTGTAACAGTGAAAATATTGTTAATCCAATAATTTTTTATTTATTTTTTTTTCGTAAGTGTATATTATTTTTGGGAGTGTTTTTGTAAGTAATTTTATGAGGTTGTTATTGATATGCTGATAAATTATTTATAATGATAGAAATATGTGATATTTATGTTTTCTTTTTTAAAAAAGGCTGAAAGTTGATTGTTAACTTTACCAACGTATGTCATAGAATGCCAAGTTGTGACTTCTTTAGATTTTGTGGGTTTTAGGGTGATAAATGCTTTATTTCCTAACTTTCTAATCCTATTCCGGATATAGTCCTATTAAGTGATATATTCATTGATGTAAAACAAATGTAACATTTAAAGAAAAGAAAGAGAACGAGTGTTGTGCACTTCGTTGCTATCGTAATAAATGATAAAAATAAAATTAAATAAATTCAAAAAAAAAAAAAAAAGAAAGGATATATTTCGGGACGAAACATAACGTCCTTAGTTCCAGGAAGTAATAGAGGCACTCAACCCATATTGTAAATATGAGTGAAGAAAAGGCAACCTTTTTCATACAACTACCTTGTATTGTAAAAATCACTCAGAAAGTAGCGTTGCCTTCATGCTGTGGAGTGGGACGAGGGCGACATGATTTGTCTCGAACTGTTATTGTTCTGGACACGTCTAACAAGCCGTTCCCATGCAATCTGCAACCTTACCCACCCTCGGAAAACCTGTGTCAAGTCTGAAATGAGCCGCAATAAAGCAGCCGACTTTTGAAAAGAAGCTGAAGTAAAGGAACAAACTGGAAAGATGTTGAAATATTAAAATAAATAACTTTTCAGATTATTGCTTGACCTCTTTGGTAGACCTATACGAAAATGGGATTTTCCGAGCAATTAGAAAGTATGTTCTCGGCTGGAATAATCCTACCCTTCTGAATGAGACAGGAATGTCACTTTTCAAACAACAGTTCGTAAATGCTTATAGTTTGAGGTTCTAGTAGGTACTTGTTTCTTACAGGGAGCAGGTGAAATGCATGTGTCCCACATCTCCTCTTATTTTCTCCTAATCCAGTAAAGCGAAACAGTGCTTGCAGTACTGTTGTGTCATTCATTTCACTCAGTTCTCTAGTATAAAGTGCAAGTGAATTTATCTACTGCTTTTAACTAACTAAAATAGCCCCTGTATCTTCAATCCTAACGACAAAAATAAAATCATGGATTGCGATGGACGAAGCTTTCACTACAGATGGAAAAATAGTAATGTGTCAAGTGTGCAGTAAAAAAGTCAGGTGCTGTATGAAATCACAACTGGAGTGTCTTACCTATCCTATACCTGCCAGATATTGATATTAAATATTTTCATGATTTTACATATTTTGGTACATATTCAGCTTATTTTTCTTACATAAATATGTACATATTTCATAACTTGATATTACATAAATATCCGGTTCCTAAATATGTACATTATCCATGTACAGGCCTATCAGTTATGACAAAAAACAAACACTTCCCCATTTTACATTTAACGGAGGCTTATTCGTAGCAATTTATTTATTTATTTTATTGCCAGAGATATTCCTACTCATGCTTCATTTTTATCGATAATTCAAAGCACATATATAAATTAAATCTGACTACATCAGCCAGCACGGCGCTAGATAGTTCACTTGGATATTTTGAAAGTCTGTTTGAAAATACAACATGTGAGCCACTTACAGTATTTCAAGTTATGTAACCGACACATTAATGCTTTGTTCCTCTTTCATTGCAGGTCAGCATGCATATACTAACCCGATTTTGATTATTATTGACTGTTTTCCAACATTTTGAAATCTTTTAGTACACGCTACGAAAACACAGGGGGTAATTCAGTAAGTCATTCACTCACTGTCGGTGAGCCAGTCAATCATTAAATCAGTTAGTTATTCAGTCAGTCTGTAAGATAATAAGACGTTAATTGTCAGTCCGTGAGATAGTTTATAATTCAGTTATTCAGTCATTAATTCAGCCAGAAACTTATTAAGTAAGCGTATACAAAAACCAACGGATCACCATAAAAATAATCCAAATTAAAATTAAGAAAATGAATAAAATTAAATGTAAATCAGTCCATAATTCACTAAGCCAGCTGGTAAAATAGTAGGTAAGTACCGGTAAGTTTCTCAGCCGGTAAGTCAGACAGTAAATCAGTCAGTCAGTCGATAAATCAGTCAAACTGTACATAAATCAGTCGGTCAAACTGTAGGTAAATCAGTCGGTCAAACGTAGGTAGCCTAAATCAGTCAGTTAAACGGTCGGTAAATCAGTCAAATTGTAGGTAAATCAGTCAGTCAGACAGTCGGTAAATCAGTCAGTCAAACTGTAGGTAAATCAGTCAGTCAAACTGTAGGTAAATCAGTCAGTCAAACTGTAAGTAGATCATTCAGACAGAAAGTCGGTAAATCAGTCAATCAAACTGTAGGTAAATCATTCAGTCAGACAGTCGGTAAATCAGTCAGTCAAACTGTAGGTAAATCAGTCAGTCAAACTGTAAGTAGATCATTTAGTCAGACAGTCATTAAATCAGTCAATCAAACTGTAGGTAAATCAGTCAGTCAAACTGCAGGTAAATCAGTCAGTCAAACTGTAGGTAAATCAGTCAGTCAAACTGTAGGTAAATCAGACAGTCAAACTGTAGATAAATCAGTCAATCAAACTGTAAGTAGATCATTCAGTCAGACAGTCGGTAAATTAGTCAGTCAAACTGTAAGTAGATCATTCAGACAGAAAGTCGGTAAATCAGTCAGTCAAACTGTAGGTAAATCAGTCAGTCAAACTGTAAATAGATCATTCAGACAGAAAGTCGGTAAATCAGTCAGTCAAACTGTAGGTAAATCAGTCAGTCAAACTGTAAGTAGATCATTTAGTCAGACAGTCATTAAATCAGTCAATCAAACTGTAGGTAAATCAGTCAGTCAAACTGTAGGTAAATCAGTCAGTCAAACTGTAGGTAAATCAGTCAGTCAAACTGTAGGTAAATCAGACAGTCAAACTGTAGATAAATCAGTCAATCAAACTGTAAGTAGATCATTCAGTCAGACAGTCGGTAAATTAGTCAGTCAAACTGTAAGTAGATCATTCAGACAGAAAGTCGGTAAAATCAGTCAGACAAACTGTAGGTAAATCAGTCAGTCAAACTGTAGGTGAATCAGTCAGTCAAACTGTAAGTAGATCATTGAGACAGAAAGTCGGTAAATCAGTCAGACAAACTGTAGGTAAATCAGTCAGTCAAACTGTAAGTAGATCATTTAGTCAGACAGTCATTAAATCAGTCAATCAAACTGTAGGTAAATCAGTCAGTCAAACTGTAGGTAAATCAGTCAGTCAAACTGTAGGTAAATCAGTCAGTCAAACTGTAGGTAAATCAGACAGTCAAACTGTAGATAAATCAGTCAGTTTAACAGTAGGTAAGTCAATCAGTCAGACAGTCGGTAAATCAGTCAGTGAAACTGTAGGTAAATCAGTCAGTCAAGCTGTCAGTAAATCAGTTAGTCGTTAGATCATTCAGTGCTTAGATAACTCAATCGCTAGATCTGTAATCCAGTGATTAAATCAACCAGTCAATCAGTAAGCCTATTAAGACAATCAGTAGTCAGGGCAGTTAGTTGATAAGCTGTTAATTCAGTTATTCACCCTGTAAATTAATGAATTTGTTCGATCTAATTTGTTAGATTAATCAATCAATAAATTAAGTTCTTAGTCACTCTAGCCACCTAGTCTGTAACTAGTTCAGCTGACGAAAGGAAACCTGGTTTGTTCGCGCCGAATCTCTTTAAAATTGTTATTTGAAAAATGGCTGTCAGATTTTATTTCTAACATATAAGTTACTTCTACCCTTTTTGTCATGTTTATTCCATCAGTACTCCATTACCACAGTATCGTCGTCTCGAACCTTTCCAATAGCTTTCAAAGATGGAAGGGAACGTGAAACGCCATTTCGTTCTTTTCGTCATCCACGCAGGGGAGCTACAGAATATTTATAATCGCATGTGTTCAACGACAAAGAATCCTCTTCTCTTACCGTGTTGACATTTTTCAATCGCATGGAAAATTAAAGTAGGATCAGTCTGAGCGGGGAACGAGGAGTGACATCTATGAAAGCTGAAATATTTACTCATATTTCCAAACATCGAGCTCCATGTTGTTCAACGTGACAATTCTCAATTGACTCGCAGAACCAACATACAAGAACTCGTCACGAATTCAGGAACCTTTCCGCGCTTATTATGGTAAAAAAAAAAAAGCATCTACACAGGGTTGAGAAAAAAAAGATAAGCGACTTGTCTACCGCAACAAATAACCTCACTTCCACAGAGCTGTGTTTTCGTGGAATTCTTATAGCTTTTTTTACTTAAATTAACTGCAGAAGCAGATTTGGTGAAGCCTTCCTGAGTCTACAACTTTTGTGTTAAATCGATAGCATATGTAAATAAACATATGATCTTACGATGTCTTTATTAGCGAGGAAAGTATAATTATGATAATAATGATAATAATAATAATAATAATAATAATAATAATATCATCATCATCTCTTGTAGGGAACATTTTTACAATATAATATTCTTATGTTTATGGTTTATATATTTTTATGCTCGACCATGCCGAAATGTAGTAATTATACACCTGATAGCAGACCTTTAATGCATGTCATTAAAGTACACCTACTCATTAAAGGTCAGGTCTTTCAGCCAATGACGACTCAGGTTACAACTGTTCAGCCAATGACAGGTCAGCCTTCTACCGTTATAAAACCGCAAGTATCGATTATTCTCGGATATGCAATCGAAAGAGAATTAGTGAAAAGTCACGGAGGCTGGAAATCCAATACTGTCGCAGAAGGTTATGTTCTGTTACTATAATAATTAGCGTTAATTGTAAATAATATTCAAATAAATTCAATTTGTCATCTCGTTTTTCAATGTCTAATTTAATTTCAATGTTATCTCTGTAGGTTCTTATGGCCTAGCAAGGTCAATGTGGACATCTGTTCCTCGGAAAAAATCAATACTTACGCGTCTGCGCACATCTCACAACATACGGGACATTGGCCAAGGTCAGATACAAAGAAAATTAATAATATCAAGTTAGAAATATGGTCGAGCATAAAAAGTCGTATGAAACTCGCCTATAATGGTAATTAAGAAGCTCGTATGAAAATTATGAAACTCGCTTGCGCTCGTTTCATAAATATCTATTACTCACTTCTTAATTACCTTCATAATAGGCTCGTTGCATAATGTACTATTATGCTCGACCATGCCGAAATGTAGTAATTATACACCTGGTCGCAGTCCTTTAATGCATGTCATTAAAGTACACCTATTCATTAAAGTTCAAGTTTTCGATTATTCTCGAATACGCAATCGAAAGACAACTATCGAAAGGTCACGGAGGCTGGAAATCCAATACTGTCGCAGAAGGTTATGTTCTGTTACTACAATAATTAGCGTTAATTGTAAATAATATTCAAATAAATTCGTCCACGCCTGTGGAGTAACTGTTAGCACGTCTAGCAGCGAAACCAGGTGGCCTGGGTTCGATTCTCGGTCGGGACAAGTTACCTGGTTGAGGTTTTTCCGGGGTTTTCCCTCAACCCAATATGAGCAAATGCTGGGTAACTTAAGGTGTTGGACTCCGGACTCATTTCACCGGCATTATCACCTTCATCTCATTCAGACACTAAATAACCAAAGCTGTTGATAAAGCATCGTAAAATAACCTACTAAAAAATTCAAATAAATTCAATTTGTCATCTCGTTTTTCAATGTCGAATTCAATTTCAAGGTTATATCAAGACTAATATCTATCTTACTCTCTAGATTATATCAAGGCCGTCGACATTCGTTTCCTGGAAATAATCAATACTTCGCGTCTTTGCACAACTCACAATTCATGAGGTAGGCTATTGCACTCACTCACATAACAATAACATGAATATTTATGAATAATTTCAAGTTAGAAACATGGTCGAGCATAAAAAGTCGTATGAAACTTGCCTATAATGGCAATTAAGACGCTAATATGAAAATTATGAAACTCGCCTGCGCTCGTATCATAAACATCCTCGCGTCTTAATTACTACCATTATACGCTCGTTGCATAATGTACTATTAAAGTTTTACAACTAATTTATTAAAATCTGTCTGATTTTCACCAAAATTGTGACTTCCATACCTACGATACTCGTAACAAAAATAGTTTAACTATTCCAGCACACCATCTTACAAACACTAGTAGAACCTATATGGTCTTTGGTATCAAAATCTACAATAGTTTGCCTGATGACATCAAATATACAAAAAATTCTCTCAAATTTAGGAATTATATAAAAACGATGTTAATAAAATTGTGTCCCTACAATCTTGAGGATGCACGCATGGGCCCTCGAAATGAATAATGTTTTTTATATTTGGCTTATTTTAAATTAAATTCTAATTTTATATATTTGGCCATGTCTATGCCTACATTATGCCTTCGACAATAAAGTTCTATCTATCTATCTATCTATCTATCTATCTATCTATCTATCTATCTATCTATCTATCTATCTATCTATCTATCTATCTATCTATCTATCTATCTATCTATCTATCTATCTATCTATCTATCTATCTATCTGTCTGTCTGTCTGTCTGTCTGTCTATCTGTTTATCTATCTATCTGTCTGTTTATCTGTCTCTCTGTTTATCTATCTATCTATCTATCTATCTATCTATCTATCTATCTATCTATCTATCTATCTATCTATCTATCTATCTATCTATCTATCTATCTATCTATCTATCTATCTATCCATCGATCATCATCATCATCATCACCAATATCGTCATCATCATATCTTCATGGATTAGGAGATTTCTCCAGTTTCGGCCTCAAGTCTCTCTTCATCGGTCTTCCAACGTCTCTTCTCCCATGTGGTTGATAAATAATCATATAAGCTTATATCGTTTTAGGGTAACGAGTTTTATCCATCCTCTGCAAATGATTTCTCCATCTATCTCTATGTTGTACTATTTTATCATTTATTGGACAAATGCCTAATTCTTCTCTTATTTCTTCATTTTTTATTTTATCCATTATTGTGCAGTAGTGGTAAAAAAAACCCGGACCGACCCTTGTAGCTGATTTCATAGCCTTGTTCACTCCAGAGCACGATAGACTGGTAACTAAGACTTTCGTGGTTCGAATCCTGCCCAGGAAGGAAATTTTCTTGTTCAAATTTATTCCGAATAGTTTTCGATTGCAGCGATATTTTACTACTTAATTAACTTATTATTCCCAAAACAATGAATTTTACCAGCAATCGAAAAGTATTGGGAATAAGGAACAAAAAGAGAGGTCGTCCGAAAAGTTTTTGAATGGATGATATTAGAGGATGGATGAGAGGAAAAGTTTTAGAAGAAATGGACTGGGAAAACAGAACAGAATTTAGGAAGAAAGTAAGAGTGAAATAAACTTTGGACATAGGAAGATGTATTTACATTGTTTACCTGTTCATGATGATAATTTTTTAATTTGTTAGAAACAAAGTGAAGGGTTCATAGCCATAGTTAGAAACGGAGAAAGTAGGGTTAAAATTAAGTGAATGTCATAGTTTAATGAAGATTAACATATCATTTAGTTTTAATGTGTATACTTTATATTACTTGCTATATGTTTCCATTGAATTATGGTAATAACTTAATTTTAACCCTTGTTTTCTACGTCTTTAATATGGCGCTTGGTCCTGAACCCTTCAATTATCTGATGTCACACAATTCTGTGAAATAGTTCCCAGGTGTTAGAATATTGGGTGGAATGCATAAAGTTAAAGTTTATGCTTCTGCTAAGGTTTTCGTAGTATATACTTCGATCTTTATGTGTAAAAACTCGTAGTAAATTCTATCCTACGTAGCAGAAAGTTGATCTAGAAGGCCGTGTTTAGTTCATTCTATAATTGGTAGTATAAGTTACTATTTGTGTGCATAACAAGACGTATATACTTCTACTTCTAAGTATAAACTAAGAAAAATCGTAGTTTGCCCTGTTTGAGACTTTGTTTGGTTAGTATAAGCGTTTGTACAGTTTAAAATGGCAGAATTTATGTAAATTTACACTAGAAAATCTTACAAGAAAAAACGAGAACCATCAGAACGCAATTTATAAGAAGTTACAGCTTAGTTTTTATAAATAAATAATGTCATATGATCAATTTTTGTAAAGGACTACTCAAATGAAGATTTTGAGATATGTTAACCGGAATTCTGTTGGTTGATTTTTGTTATTATTAAAAATAATACATTTTTAGCAAAATTATCTATGATGTAGGTGTAATTATAATACCAGTACATTTAATTTACGTGAAAAAACTCCATGTGCCTACAATATTTAGGTTACACGTTAATTTAATGAATGGCATTTTGGATCCGTCCGATTTTGACTTTACTTAGGCCTAATTTTCATGTTATTTATTTTCTTCATAATTCGCTTTTCGTCAATTTTTTACCACTGTAAACTTTCACCTCAATGTTCATAATTCGATGGCTTTTTCTTTGTTACTTCTTGCGGCGGGAGTTTGCAGGAGTTCATTAATGCTGGGTATTCTTTTAGTAGATTAACAAAAAGCAATCTCTCTCTTTACAATTCCCACTTCGTTGTAATTTTGTCCATTTTATTGTTAAATCAACTAAATTTTAAGGACGACAATCAATTTCACCCAACAAAAATTTATTATAAATACATGGAAGGCGAAAACTAACGAATCTCAGATAAACCCGAAGTACTGTCGATAATCGTTAATAATCGAATACTCTCTATAGTTTATACTACCGCCGCGTAGTACATACTTCGTAGTAGTAGTATCAGGTTTATGCATAGAAAACGAAGTATATACTTCTACTTCAAGAATCTTCTACATTAAAAGCAAAAGGTAATACTATAACTTTATGCATACCACCCATTGTCTTTGTTTTATCAGTCTCGAAATTTGAGTAACTGAACTAGATACTCAACTTTTATTAGCATATATATTATTGATTAATTAACTCAGCTTCGGGCCCATATTATGTGTCAGTAATTTCCGGTCCAAGTAATTTTATTTGTCATGCTAGCCATAAAGCCGGTACGAGATCTAATATAAAACAAGTGCCGGCACCATATTTTAGGCCTCGTAGTTTTATAATGCTTTAAGACGCTTTCTCGGCCTGTGATTGGCTTCGGTTGAAATATTCCGGTAATTATTTGGGTCGTATCACCGCAATAAAGTTCAGTAGCAGTCTGTACGGACACTGGGCCATGCACACGCGATATAAGCCCAGAGGAATGTAGACGTGTGCTAGAAGAATCAAGCATATATATGATTTGTACTAGAAAGGGGTTTGTCAGTTTTTATATGCCCTGAATAAAAGACTGGAATATATTACTTTCACAGTTGAAGAGAAAGAGAACATAAAACTTCAACGAATGAAGTTGAAATGCGTAAGTAAACAAGACGTAGCAATGTGCCGGAAATAAGTAAGGAATGTATAGTTACAGAAAATAATGAAAAACACTTATTATTACTTGATTGAATTATGAATAAGGAAAAACAGGGAGAAAGCCAAAATCCCGTAAAAATGCGTAAAATAAATAGGCTATACAGGGTGATTCACGTAATGGGAGACAATCAGTCAGCTAGATGGAGTTAGCCCTGTGTGGGATTAATGTCAAGTATTGATTTCAGAAAGAGCGACGCAAGAGAGTAAATACAATTTTCCGAGAAATATAGCACGAAAATAAGTATAGCACCTTCAAGACAAAAATCATACATAAGTATCTAAAATGGAAATAAGAAAAGGAAATAGAACAAGAGTGTAATTTCAAATATTAAAAATATAATAAGGTGGGTGCTCCTGTTATGGCCATGTTCCTGATATGGCCACCACCTATTGTGAGTTAGTTAACCAAAAAATCCGCTAAATTGCAGCAGCATCCAATGAAAGGGCATCCTGGTATGTCACTTGATCGTTTTCCATCCAGTCAGGTTGAGCAATATGGCGTCAGTTGCCTGTTTTGCGGTTTTCATGTGACCTCTTCTTATTTTTCTCTGGCATGTCTCCTTTGTTTTATGCATATTTTTCAAAGACTTGTTTCATGAAGACCATCGTACTCCATTCAGTTTTTAATGTTCTGTTGATTGGTGTTGTTGTTGATGGCGTATCTTTTACGAGCTGTTCATAATCAAACGATTTTCGTGAAAGCTTACCTGCTCCTGATATGGCCATATCAAATGCACCATGGCCATATCAAGTTCATTTCACTTTTATTTTTTCACCTGACAAATTTACATGCCTTATAGCTGGGATTACGCAAGAAAATTAGTATTTTAAGAAAAACTACTTAATTTTTTATGGAAAAACCTGTTTTGACTACACTTTTTAATTATAGAGAAGATTATTAAGTGTCGTATTTATTCATTTTACACAAAAATTATTTAATTTTAATTAAGCTGAAAACAATCACGATTTTGTAGAACATGGAACAAGGGTGGCCATATCATGTGCACATGTTCCTGATATGGCCATTAGGTAGACTTTTAGAATTTGGGACTTTTTGGACAATTAAAGCTATTTTTATGGGGAAAGGAAATTGTTTTAAGAAAGTCCATTAGACTGAGAACGAGTAAGAAAAAAGTGGTTTACATTTTTTTTCAAAATGGCGGCTAGAAAAATTGTCAAACCTTAGCATGGCCATATCAGGGACACCTACCATAATACGTTTCTGATATCTATGTAAAACTACAAAACGTAGAAAGGAAAGGACAGAAGAGAGGAGAGTAAAAGAGGTATTACATAGAAGGGGAGGAAACGGAAGAAGGAGAAGATATCAGAAAAGATAAAATGAAGAAGAATACGAAACGAAAGAGTACGGAATTGAGGAGAAGATAACGGAACAGAAGAAGAAGCAACACAGACGAAGAAGCCATAGATAAGGAAAACATAAGAATATCTTAGAGAAGGAAGGAGAGAATAATGTAGAAGGGAAGATTATGTTGAAGAGCAGAGGTAAGAATATGAAACAGAAGAAAATTAATAAGACAGAAATGAGGAAAATAGGTGAAAAACAGAGAAGAGAGATGAGGTGAACATCAAAGAGAAAAAGAGAGAAGATAATTGAAGGACAAAGAAAAAAGAGAAAATATAGGATGACAGAGAATGAGAGGTAAAAAGATAGATTGAGAGACTACAAATAGCCTAATAGAAGAGATAAGATAATAGAAAAGAAAAAATTGGATAGTAGAGAAGGAAATATTATAGAGAAGAGAAGT